>NC_056728.1:200901728-201160925 GCF_019279795.1 Protopterus annectens
TTTCTTTATTTTACACTCGCTAAACAGCATTCCTTAGCGAGTGTAATAATGGCAGCTAGCGTTAGTCTGTGGAGCTTTTGTTCAAGCTCCATAGCTCTACTGTAATCCTTTGGTCTCAAGTGTCCATATTTTCACAGTATATCCAGCTTTTTGTTTCATATTATTAGTCAGTTCCTGATAAAATTTGTGATTTTCTGGTAAGTCTCTGCGATGTGCTGTTGAGTGACTAAAAATGGCATATGTTTCAGTTTCGGATACCATATAGTTCAGAAAAATGCATGTTACCACTAATCCTGTTATTCTAGCAGTGCTCCAAGTTAATCATCATCTTCTTTTGGCTGTTCCTGTTAGGGGTCACCACATCAGATCACCTGTTTCCATTTCTTCCTGTCCTCTGCGTCTTGCTCTGTCACACCAACCACCTGCATGTCCTCTCTCACCACATCCATAAACCTTATCTTAGGCCTTCCTCTTTTTCTGTTACCTGGTAGCTTCATCCTTAGCATATTTTTCCAAATATACTCAGCATCCCTCCTCAGCACATGTCCAAACCAACGTAATCGTGCCTCTCTGGCTTTGTCTCCAAACCTTCCAACCTGGGCTGACCCTCTAATATACTTATTCCTAGTCCTGTCCACCCTTGTCACACCCAGTGCAAATCTTAACATCTTTAAAACTGCCACATCCAGCTCAAACTCCTGCCTTTTTGTCAATGCCACTGTCTCCAACCCATATAACATAGCTGGTCTCACTACCCTCTTGTAGACCTTCCCTTTCACTCTTACAGGTACTCGTCCGTCACAAATCACTCCTGACACTCTTCTCCACCCACTCCATCCTGCCTGTACTCTCTTCTTCACCTCTCTTCCACACTCACCGTTACTCTGAACTATTGACCCCAAGTATTTAAACTCATCCACTTCTACTCCTTGCATCCTCACCATTCCTCTATCCTCCCTCTCATTCACACACATATATTCTGTCTTAGTCCTGCTGACCTTCATTCCTCTTCTCTCTAGAGCATATCTCCATCTCTCCAGGGTCTCCTCCACCTGTTCCCTACTCTCACTACAGATCACAATGTCATCTGCAAACATCATAGTCCACGGGGACTCCTGTCTGATTTCGTCTGTCAACCTGTTCATCACCTGCTCCAATTTAATAAAAGCAATATTTATATGTTTTGGGCTTTAGTCTCCCCCATTTTCTCAGCTGTTGTCCAGACTTCTAGTTTTAAGAGATTGAGAGGTAACCCACAATGTAATCTCCCTAAATTTCATGGAACTGTTGCTACGGCAACAGAAAATAAGACTTATGGTGATGGTGATAGGAACTAAAGTGAGGTTTTCATTGAGGATGGGAACTGAAGAGAGACTGGGGAAGAGGATGTACAAGTAAAACGACACTGTGGGCAAGAATTGTGTGATGTTTTTAAAGTGGGTGTTACTTTGGTTGGATTAAAGTTGGACTAGAATTTTAAACACTGGGATTGTCCCTCTAAAATCAGTTGCTTGCTGGAGTACTTTGTTTACTTTTTTAGTGCAGTGTAAGTCACATGTTCAAAGAGAGGCAGGATTTTCAGAGAAGGTGTTACCATACTGCAGGTCAGATTTCACAAATGTCAGTGGGGTGATGGTCATTACAGGAAATGCTAATAGTTTACAGTTTGTTCATTTGTATTTTCCTTCCCCCCACCCATAGGCTATTAGATTATCTGAATGACTGACTGGTTTAGCCTCAGCCAGAGAATCTATCTAGTCACACTCAGATATGAAGCCTTTGCAGCAATGAAATTGCATCCTTAGTATTTGCTTTTTCTTTTTGTAAAACTTAGTGGAATGATAGATAGGTGTTTGTATTGTTTAATTGTGTTTTTGAGTTACTGTATTGTTATTATTATCTGAAAAAAGAAAATCGAAATAAAGAGATTTTGGAAAAAAAAAACTCTTCCTGCCCCACTCTGTTACTCATCATAAATCCTCCTTTGTCATTAAGTCTCGCAATAACACAACTATCCTACCTGTCACCCCACAAAACTCTTAGGAGTCATTATCGATGATGAATTAAAATTCAATCAACACATACAACAATGTATAAAGAAAACACATCAGAAATTAGGTCTATTATACCGACACAAAAAATATCTCAGTCCTGAGGCTAGACTCACCCTAGGACAAGCACTTCTCCCCTTACTCCTCTATGCTGCTCCTGTTATAACAAATATCCAAAAAACTACCCTGAATAAATTCACACAATCCTACCACAAAATAGCCAAATTCATCACCAACTCCCCAAATAACACACACCACTGCATTACTTTAAAGTCTCTACACTGGCTAGAACTCCCTCAACTACTACATCTCTATCAGTTTCACATGCTACACTCTATGCTCTTTAAACCATCCAACTGTCCATCTTTATCTCATCTTGTCTCTGTCTACACCCCATCTCGACTTCTCTGAACCTCTAATCAACAATTGCTTGACATTTACCACCCAAATAAGTCTGTAGGTAAGTTACTCTACAAACACTCAGTGGCCATTGCTTAGAACAAACTACCCCTTGACATCCGCTCAATCCCTCACACCCCACTATTTAAAAAGAAACTTAAGACACATCTACTCAATACCAAAATGTGCCCCTGCTATGACCCTACATAGTTCTGACCTCCCCCCACATTGGAATCACTCAGTCTATCCTGGACATACCTTGAACTCTATCCCCACTACCACAGTTACATAGTATCTGAAAAAAAAAAAAAAAAAAAAACCTTGTGCTGGCATCTAACTGTGGTTGTTTTCTATTTGTTACTACTGTAAGACTAGTTTTATTTCTGTTGTTTCCTGTGCTGGTATACTACTGTAATGTTTTTTATTATTGTACTATCTGGAGCTTTTCTCCTCGGGTCTCCACTGAAAATGGGACAAAATCCCAGTTGGACTAACCCGGTTAACAAATGTCAATAAATAAATAAAAAAATAAATAGTGGAATGATTATCCCAACTTTGGCAATTGCATTTTCCTTTGTTTGTTTCATGCTTGTTGGCACATGTGTTTTTTTCCTTTCACTGGTAATTATTTTTCATATAATCAGTAACAGTGTTGCTTACTAGTGCATCTACTAATGCAGACATACGTTTACAAGACAGTTTCCCTCATTTCACAGGACAGCATTGCTTTGGGCAGTTGCATCTGAGTTACAAATGTCCTAAGATTCTATAAGAATAAAATCTTATAATGTTTCAATAAAAACATGTCAGACAACTTTGAAATTGAATTGTGTTACTGTACTAAGTTTTTTTCCCATTAGCTAACACCCTTCAGGAATCACATAGTAACTGTCTGCATAATGCGGATTCCATCTAACTGAATTTATTTTCTTTTTTCTTCCCTGCACTGTGATAAAATGTTTGGAACTTTCACTATTTTCCTGAATATTTGACTGCAGTAGAGTTACACCGGTTACTATTTGAAAGTTGAGGCAATCATAGTCTCTATATTTCCCTATATTTTCCTAGCTGTGTGCATAAGTATGTATGCAATATGCAATCTAAGTTTATATTCATGTAGTTGTAAAAACACAGTCTTGATGTGTCTTACTGACTGGCTTGCAATTCAAGGCATTCTTGAATATCTTGTCAAATTTGTATATGCTGGATATGTGATAATCATACCTCTCAACCTCTTAGAGCAAGAAATCTGGACAAAGCCATACATAAAAATGGGACAAAGGTCCAAAAATAGGGGCAATTTTTAAATATTACTCCTATAAACTTAGAAAGTTTCTAGAATAGCAGGTTTTGCATTAGCATGAATATTCTGAAGGGTATGAAGTCTGAAACGCAAACTTCTACCATTATTTTCTAACTTCAGTCTTAAATGATTTGCCACTAATTTGCCAGAAAACCTCAATTTTATGAAAAAATGGACCAAAAATATGAGGCAAATATCTGTACATTCTGCAAAGATCTGTTCAGTTGAGAGGTATGGATAATGCGTGCAAAGAAATATTCAAATTTACCCATACTTAGATGACTGCCTGATTCAGGCAGACGGTCAGGAAAAGCTGCTAAAGCACCTGACCTTTGTAAAGGACCTACTGACCTCCCTGGGGGGGTATACCATCAACGAAAAAAAATCCAAATTAGTACCCACACACACAATTGTATTTCTGGAAGCAAGCTTGGACACAGCATCCCAGATGGCATTCCTTACACGAGAAAAACAAACTTACCTAACGGCCTACTTCTTTCAACTAGCCACCAGGACCCAGTTATTTGCAAGGAAAATCCTGCAAGCTCTAGGGTTCATGGCTTCTTTCATTTTACTCATTCCATATGTCACACTGCATATGAGGAAACTACAATGGTACCTAAAAAGCCTTTGGTGTCAGCACTCTCAAGACCTGGAAACTCTTTTGCCAATGATACCTTGTCCCAGGAAAGATTTTCTTTGGTGGGCAGCAGCATCCTACCACAACAAGGGACTTCCCTTCTCACAACCCCACGCCACCCATACCCTCACCACAGATGCATCAGATTATGACTGAGGTGCACACCTGGACAGCAGGTGCACTCAGGGCCAATGGAGCCCAAATCAAATACATCTGCACATCAACCAAAAAGTGGTGTTGGGTGTTAGCACACCCTGACAGCTTTCAGACCCCTACTCTCCCCGGGGCCTCTACTGATCAAAACATGCAACACGGTGATGTGGTATATCAACAAGCAAGGAGGGACTCACTCTTATCCTCTGTGCAGGCTCGCCATGACCCTTTGGCACACGGCCTCAGCCATGCAACTACACCTTATACCACAATTCCTGCCAGGCTCTCTAAACTGCAAAAACAGCAACAAAGCAACAACAGCAATTACAACGAAGAACAAAGACCAGGAACCCAATGAATAAAACATATTCCTCTCTGACGTCTTGGCATACAGTGCCTTCTTGGATTATATGTGTACTCCAAGAAGTCAGTGAATGCCGAGACATCAGAGGAATACATTTTGTTCATTGGGTTCCTGGTCTTCGTTGTATTTGCTGCAGGCTCTTTGGCAGACAACTTAAGCAGAAACCTTCTAGACCCATGAGTGGCAGCTAGAACCAAGAACCTTCACCCTTGTAACCCAGAAATGGGGCACCCTGAAGGTCGACCTTTTTGCCTCCGACTCCAATCATCAGCTCAGCAAATTCTGCACCAGGGAACCTCACAGCCAGGCCTGGAAAGTGGATGCTGTTTCCTTCCAGTGGGTAAACCTCTTGGTTTATGCATATGTTCTTCGTGTTTCACTGTTGCAGTCATTACATTTGTGTAATCTGCTGGCAGGTTGCCCTCAGTCGGCCTGATTAACATAGTCTTGGGTCCTGCATCAGTTGTTGTCCCTTCTTCCATGACATCAGGTCGTCAGGGGTATAAAACATGCAGCTGACACTGTTACATCCATCTTTCTTGCCCTGCGGTACCTGAAGCAGAAGCAGTTCGCAGGTGCTGGTCGGCCGACTCCTGAAATTTTCATTTTCGAGTTTCAGAACCGAAGTCTTTAACTTAAAGCTAAGTACCCCTTTGGAGAAATGTTTTTTGCTTTCTCCTTACCAATGTCAGTAAAACTTAATAATTGCATTACTTGTGGAAAGCAAATACCTCATAAAGATTTTCATTCATACTGCATTCCTTGCCTATGCCCTGACCACGATGTACCTTGCTGTCGGTTTTGTGCTTTATTTAATCAGCGCACTGTCCATTGTCTGTGCACTTTTGCCTCTAAATATTTTGGTTCTCATTTTAATTATCCAGAAATGTCATTGGTTAGCCTTCCGACTACCAGGATTCCAAAAAATGCAAAGATAAAGACAGGCCGCCGAGGTCCAAAACTGCCAATGACGCTTCTCCTAAGCCAGTCGCCAGTTTGCCGGTACTCAGGCACTTTTGCAGCTCCTGATACCAGCTACTTCTGATTTGTAGGCCTCTACTGAGACCCATTTGGAGTCCGGTATGCTTTGAGATGCTTCACCTATGGAACCCGCAGATGTCTACCTTGGATGGGTCCAGAGCCGCTGTGCAGGTACCGGCTTCTGATGGTGTATTCAGGCCTATAGACTTGCATACTAAGTCGACACTGCCTTCATTACTAAGGCCTAAATCTCGATCTATGTCTAAAAAACCAATGCCCAGGCAACATCTTCAGGCCCCTATGCCTAGAAAACAAATTATTAAAATGGCTCAAGATCTAATTACTCTAATCAGAGGTAGTCAACCCCCCCACCCCAAGAGGCCTAGGGCTGAGCTTGATTATGAATCTTCTGATCAGGATTCTGTTTCTTCTGACTCTTCTAATGACCTGGATTTGTCCATGCCTACTTATGAGGATTCTGATGCAGAGGATTCCATTCCCTCTGCTTCCCCTCCTGAGGATTTTTCTTTTGGGGAAACTTTTACATACTTTAAGGGAGCATTTCCACTGGGAAAGTCAGGAATTTTCTGATTCAAAAGAGGCTTGGGGATTTCCTCCTTCCTCAGCATAGGCCTTTGGCTATACCTCCTGTACTAGACATTGTTGATGTGTTCTCGGAATCCAGTTTGGCCCCCTGATTCCCTGTCTCCAGCTCCTAGTAAACCTGACAGATACTACAGGGTTCCTGAGTCCCACAAGTTCCTTTTCAAAAATCCTGTTGCAGATCCAGAAACCATTTCTCAGGGGCCCAAGGGCATTAAGGCTTCTACTGCTAAAAATCCTACCCCTTCTGATAGACTCCAGGGTGCTGGATAGATCGGGTAAAAAGGTTTATACTTCTGCAACCTTGGCAATCAGAGCTTTAAACTGCCAATTTCATATGTTAAAATATCAACAGCATATTATTGCTTTGCTTAAACAGAAAATGATGTTGATTCCTGACTGTGTGGAAAATAAAGATTTACAGGATTTAATGCATTCTGCTGAACAAGTTGGAAAACATACTTTGCAATGTGGTTTTGATTCTTTATAGGCCTCCTGCAGGGCTGCTTTTACTGGGGTCTGTGCTTAGAAGGCATGCTTGGCTTAAGGAGCAATCTTTGCCTGATCATGTTTAAGCTAAATTGTTGGATGCTCCTTTAAATTTGGACTGTCTGTCTGGCAATAAGGCTGAAGAAGTTCTAAAAAAGATGGAAGATAAAGCCAAATCTATGCAAACCGTTAAAGATCTCGTGCAAGCACAACCTCCAAGATTTAGTAGGCAGTGGCCTACTAAGAATTGGTCTATTCCAGCCCCTTCCAGATCCTCTCAAGCCAAACCCATACACAGCAAAAACCCCAGGTTTCAGTCCCAGGGGACTCTCAGAACTAAACAGTGGGGGGCCTCCACTTTGAAATCTGGAAATAAGACACCCCCCTATGGTACAGTCTCAATAACTCCCTTTTAAAATTACCAAGCACTTACCTTTTAACCACCCCTTTGGGGTGAAAGATTGCTCTTCATGCAAAGAACTGGGAACTCATAACCCAGGACAAATAGGTTTTAAATAGTGTCCCAGGGATACAGATTTCATTTCCACATGTTGCCAACACCAAACGGGTGGCCAGACCTGCCCCCATATCAGTAGGCAGAGGCTCAAAAACAAGTTATTTACCTCTTAAACATGGGGGCTATCCAACCGGTACCAGAAGAGGAAAAGGGACAAGGTTTCTATTCCAGGCTTTTTCTGGTACCCAGAAAAGACAAATCATGGGGTCCAATCCTGGACTTATCCACTCTAAACACATTTCTGGAGATTCCAAAATTCAAGATGCTGACTCTTCAGTTACTTCCTATGCTAGGCAAAGATGCCTGGTTGGCAACTCCAGATTTAAAAGAAGCATACCTGCACATCCCAATCAGGAAATCTTGCAGAAGATACCTACGCTTCAAAGCAGGCTACTTGCATTATCAGTTCTCTGCACTACCCTTTGGCTTGTCTACTGCACCCAGGGTATTCCACAAAGTGCCTGGCTCCAGTAATTGCATTTTGCAGGCAAAGAAATATTCAAATATATCCATACTTGGATGATTGTCTAATTCAGGCAGAAAACCAGGGCATACTCCTAAATCATCTGGCATTTGTAAAAAGGGTTCCAACTTGTCTGGGGTACACCGTACACGAAAAGAAATCACAACTGGTACCCTGTCAACAGATTACATTCCTGGGTGCAAGCTTGAATACAACTGTCCAGATGGCTTTCCTCACACCAGAAAAGCAAGTTCATTTGGTAACTTACTCCAAACAATTGGCCACACAAACCCTGCTATCTGTAAGACAAATACTGCAAGCCTTGGGGTTTATGGCCTCCTGCATTCTTCTAATTCCATATGCAAGATTGCATATGAGGAAACTACAGTGGTACTTAGTCTATGGAGCCAACATTGTCACAGCCTGGAAACAATGATTCCTATCATACCTTGCCTACGCCTGGAGTTCCTATGGTGGGCAGAGGCTTGCCATCAAAACAAGGGACTGTCATTTACACTACCCACTGCCATCCAAACCCTAACTACCGATGCATCAGACTATGCATGGGGAGCTCTCCTGGCAGGGAAGTGCATTCAGGGTAAATGGAACCCAAATCAAATGCACCTACATATCAATCAAAAAGAAATGTTAGCTGTACAGAATGCTCTGACAACCTTCAAGGACTACATTCTTTCAGGACAACTAATGGTAAAGACGGACAACACCACGGTTATGTGGTACATAAACAAGCAGGGGGGTACATATTCCTACCCCCCCCCCTGCAGACTAGCCATGGCATTGTGGAGCACAGCCTTGAGCTACCAAGTGCACCTTCAAGCTCAATTCCTGCCAGGAAAATTGAATGCACTGGTAGATGGACTAAGCAGAAAACCTCATGGACCCACACGAGTGGAAACTGGAACCACGAATTTTCAACATGTTGACAAGTAATGGGGGAGCCCAGACATAGATCAATTTGCCTCCCCCCAGAACTACCAGTTGGACAAGTTTTGCACAAGGACTCCCCACAAACAAGCCTGGAAAGTGGATGCTGTGTCCTTCAGGTGGAAAAACCTATCAGTCTATGCCTTTTCCCCTCTGCCCTCCAACGTTTTACTAAAAGTCAAACAGGACAAACCAAGATGATTTTGATTGCTCCAGACTGGCCGCACCAACACTGGTACCCACTCCTGTGCATTGTGTTGCAAATATCTCCATGGCACCTGCCTCCGACCCCTTCCCTGCTGTCTCAGCAGGAGAACCAAATTCTGCGCTCTGCTTCCAACATTCAACCTTGCAGTCTGGCTAATCACTTAAATGCACCCTTATCCCTCAGCAAACCTGTGATGGATGTCATCTTGGAGGTGAGAAGACCTAGTACTAGAAAATATTATGGTGCCAAATGGAAAAGATTCTGTGCCTGGAATCAATCTTTAGGGATGAGCGCAGCAGTGCCCAATTTACCTCAGATTTTGCAATACTTAACTGAGATGCTTCACAAGGGCCTGTCTTTTTCCTCTCTTAAAATCCACGCCTCAGCATTTCAGCACACTGTAACACAGAACCACCCCTCTTCTCTCATCCTCTGCTCAAGCAGTATCTCAGAGGGGCAAATAACTTCAGACCACCCAGGAGAGCTTCTACCCCTGCTTGGGACTTAACTTTGTTTTGGAGAAGCTCACTGTACCTCCTTTTGAGCCAGCTGCTACTGCAGACTTAAAATTCCTTTCTTGGAAAACAACCTTCTTTTTAACAATCACTTCAGCTAGAAGGATATCTGAATTACAGGCCCTTATGGCAGTGGAGCCTTTCATCATCTTTCATGCAGACAGGGTATCTCTCAGGACCAATCCATCCTTCATGCCCAAGGTGGTTTCCAATGTGGCTCTTAATCAGTCCATTCATTTGCCAACCTTCTTTCCCTATCCACAGAACAAAGGGGAAAGGATTCTGCACTCATTGATTCTACTTGGACAGGACTAAATCTTGAAGAAAATCTGAACAATTGCTGGTAGCATTTGCTGCAGGGGCAGAGGGGAAGGCTATTTCAAAACAAACCATTTATAAGTGGATAAGCCATTGCATTCATTTCTGCTATAAGCACCATGGAAAACCTATCCCCTTGGGGATCAGATCTCACTCCACCAGGACTGTATCTAATTCTGCAGCCTTTCTCAGAGGTGTTCCTACCAGGTATATTCTAGAAGCTGCTACCTGGAGTTCTGTACATAATTTCACCAAGCATTATCATTTACTAATTTTCTCTAAATCCAGAGCTGGCTTTGCCACTGTTGTCTTGCAGGGCCTTATAGCTTGTCCTAATGCAGTTTAAAAGTTTAAAAATAAAACATACAATATGTCCAAAGAGGAATATGATTGTTTACAGAAATTGAAGTCTAATGGTGGGGTGAAAATCATGAAACCAGATAAAGGTGTAGGTGTGGTGATTACGGATGTAAATTTGTACAATGAAAAAATGAAAAGGATATTAGATGGCAAAACATATAAAAAAGTTTCTTTAAATGAATTAAATGGAGCTTACAGGAGGATTAGAGGTGAACTCAATGATTTATTTATTGAAGGTAGTATTACCATCGATGAATTGAATTACATGAACGTAACCCACCCAAGGACACCCACCATTTTTGGCCTGCCTAAAATCCATAAAGACCTTAATGACCCCCCAATGAGATGCATTTTGGATGGTCGAAGATCTATTACACAACGTATTGCTAAATACTTAGATTTACAATTGAAAGAGGTATTGGAAGGCGAGGCCCACTTATGTAGAGACTCATGGGATTTTTTGAAAAGAATAAACAGTCTTGAATATACCAACACAGGAGTATTTATAACCATCAACATCAAAGATCTATATATAGTCATACCACACAAGTTAGGTATTGAGTGGTTTTGTGACTATTTTGTGGAAAAGGGAATAGCCCACAGCAAGGTTAATGTTTATGAACAATTAATTGAGACTGTCTTGTACTGCAATTTTATCTTATTTAATAATGAGTTTTATCTACAATTGGAGGGTGTGTCTATGGGTTCGGCAGATGGGGGCCTTTTACGCTAATGTTGTAATGCTTCAATGGGAAAACAAATTTCAGTTAAAATCCCCTTATTTCTCATTTTGTAAGTGTTACATGTGGTTTTTGGAAGACATTTTTATTTTTTGGACAGGGGCCCCCAAAATGATTTATGAGTTCTTAGATTATGTGAATAGCTTGACAATGCCACCATAGACTTGTACACCCCAGATATAGTCATCCTGACAGAAACCTGGCTAAAACCTCACATTATCAGTGAGCAAATACTCCCTACAGGTTATGGCATACTAAGAGTAGACCGGCTAAACAAGAAAGGAGGTGGTGTAGCTATAATATTTAAACAGCATCTAAACATCCAGATCTTAAAATCATCAGCTCCACAAATAGGCAATGAAGAAATAATATATACCAACCTCAAAATAAACCAAAACAAAATCATCAACATAATTGGATGCTACTTCCCACCTGGCCAAAACATCCCTCCACTAGAAAACCTCCTCAGCTGGTCTACCCATCATCTCCCCCAAGAAACTATAATTTCAGGTGATTTCAATATTGACTGGCAATCCTGTTCTGGAAACCATCCAACCCATCATGTAAACCTTCATGGCTTCACCCAACTAGTCCAGTCACCAACCAGGATAAATAAAAACTCCAGCAAGCACACTACCGTGGATTGGATACTAGTCAGTAAGAGCCCCCAGTCATATATAACAGGCTGCTTATCAGATAGCCTCAGTGATCACTCCCCATCATTCCTACTCAAAAAATACCATTACCAAGCTAAACCTGTCGTCTACCCTCAAATACGTAAAAAACTAAACTTTAACCCACTCACATTTATCTCATCCCTCAAAGAATGTAACTGGCATCCTCTAAAGTACCTCAGTCTTGATGACGCAGTTGAATTTTTTAATGCTACATTCCTGAGCATCCTTAATTACCATGCCCCCATAAGACTTTCCAGAATCAAAGCACAACCCTCCCCATGGCTACAGAAAACCACTAAGTCAGAAATGAAAAACAGGGATAAAGCCTGGGAGCACTGGCGCAAAACCAAAACCCCCTCAACTAGATAGAAATTCCTAGAACTATGCAATTGAGTCAAACAGCTAATAAAACAGGACAAATTCCAATACTACCAGTCTGCCCTAGACTCCTCCCAACACAGCCCCAAACAATTCTGGTCCTCAATAAACTCCATCCTCCACCCAGGTAAAGTCAGTACCCCTCCACCTAACATCCCTCACTCCTCAGAAAATATTGCTACCTCATTCAACACACACTTCACACAAACCATACTATCACTAGCTAAACAACACAAACCCCCCTCCCCTCCATCCCACACCTTCAACTAGTAATCTCCTCACTGCCTTCTCTTATTCTCCTGTACCTACCTCCAACATAAAAAATCTCTTAACTAAACTTAAGCCCACCAAATTAGCAGCAGACAATCTCCCAAGTGAATACCTACAAATCGCAGCTGATGCTCTGGCCTACCCAGTATCCATCTTGATTAACCGATCTCTGTCAGAAAGTTATGTTCCCACACTGTGGAAAGTATCGCATTTAATTCCCCTCCATAAAGGTGGACCCTCCACAGAACTAACCAATTACTGCCCCATAGCTATTCTCTCTCCACTCTCCAAAATACTAGAGAGATGCATACACTCTCAGGTCTCAGACTACCTCCTTACTAACAACCTCCTGTCTAATACTCAGCATGGTTTCCGACCAAACCATAGCACAACCACTGCCTTACTCTCCTTTACTAACACTATCCTTCAGCATAAAAACAATGGCTATCTCTCCTCTGCTACTTTCCTAGACCTATCTAAAGCACTTGACATGGTCCCACACAAACAACTTATCTCTGTCCTCAATCACCTATCCTTCTCACAGTCACCAACTGGTTTCGGAGTTACCTGTCTGACCGCCAACAATCCGTTGTATGGCAGAATGAAATATCTCCCCAACTACCTGTCTCCATAGGGGTTCCCCAAGGATCCATCCTTGGACCCCTACTCTTCTCTGTTTTCACCAATAATATAGCCTCTGCCACCAAACATGGCACACTCATACAATACGCAGATGACGCAACCATCATCTGCTCAGCCCAATCCCTACCCAAACTGCAAAAAGTCACACAGGAAGCATTTTCCTCTGTTGAAACTTGGTTATCCGATGCACAATTAATACTCAACCCAAACAAAACTAAACTACTCATCTTCCAACCCAGCAAACATACTCAAAACAACTCTCACTTTAACATCACAGCAAAAGACAACACCACTATTTACCCAACTGAACACACCAAATTTCTAGGAGTGGAAATAGACAATAAACTAAAATTTGACATTCACATATCCATGACCATAAAAACGTCCACAAAAAACTAGGAGCGTTAACAGAAATAAGCAACTTTTCACCAAAGCAGCAAAGATTTCAATAGCAAATTCCCACCTTATCTCCACCCTACTTTATGTCTCTCCAATATATACCAACCTAAGGCAATGTGATCTAAACAAGCTAGAGACCTGCTACAACAAAATCACCAAATTCGCCACAGGGGCATCCTACCGTAGTCACCACTGTCTCTCACTTGCTGAACTGGGCTGGCTTGAACTCCCTCACCTCCTTCAATGGTATCAACTCTCACTCGCCCACAAACTAGTTAACCATCCACTAAATGTCCCATCCCTCCAGAATCTACTTCAACCCTATCGCACCACCAGACCACTAAGATCCAGCAACAAAAATCACTTGCAGATCACTAAAGCCAATAACTCTGCTGGTGAAGCACTATTCTCTTGCACCATAGCCAAATTATGGAACTCCCTCCCACCCACAATTACCTCTGTACCATCATGCACCCACTTCAAAACTTTACTAAAAGCGCACCTAAAAACATGCTGGCTATGCCCTTGCAACTCCCACTCTAAAATCACCAACCCCATCCAACCACTACCTTTCTTTCCACTCCACTAACTACCTTGATTATAGCAAGCTCAGATGCTCATAAGCCTAGTACTAATTATACAGCAGGAACTTCTTATTGTAACATTTGTTAATGTCTGTTATGTACTTCACAGATAAAGATTCTAGTTGTCTACTGATGTACTATGTTCTTCATCTGTAAATATGTTGCAAGTAATTGCTATGTTAAATTGTTAATCGCTATGTAATCCAATGTAATTACTGTCTGTTTATTTTAACTGTGGAGCTTTTCTCCCCGGGCCTCCGCTGAAAATGGACCTACTTCCAGTCGGACACTCCCGGTCAACAAATATAAATAAATAAATAAATCTTTTTGAAGTTTATCCATACTATTGGTGCTGATGAAATTTCATATTTAGATATCAAATTAATGAAAGACAGGGAACAGAAAGTACTCAAATCAGAATTTTTTAGGAAATCCACATTCTCCAACAGTTATTTACATTATGAAAGTTCTCACCCTTACAAACAAAAAAGAGCTGTGATTAAAGGGCAGTTTTTAAGGGCTGCATGTATGGTTACACTTTTTAACAGCTTCTTCCAATTTAGTGAATAAGGTTATGCTGGAAGTAATAAACAAGCGAGAAAGGGGACATGTTTTACCTATATTAAACCAATTTGATACTGACATGAATATTAATACTGAAAACACAGGAATTCCCACCTTTCTCAATGACGTTAGTCCTAACAATCTGTATTGTGTTGAATCTAAGGCACAAAATTTTAATACTGCATTTGTGACAACTTTTAATAGTTCAAGTAGGAATATTGCTGATATACTCTCCAAGAACTGGTTGGTAATGGTTAATAATAAGGACATTAGAGAATCTGTGGGAGAAAAACCCAGTGTTGTTTATAGAAAGGGAAAATGCCTAAAAACTATTCTGGAAACCACCCCAAAGGGATGTTTAAGTGGGTCTTTGTGTAAGTGTGGAAGTTATAACTATTGTCCATATGTTAAGGAAGGCTCTAGTTTCAATATTAATAATACAATTGTAAAGTTAAATCAGAAGTGTTCATGTAATACGGAAAAAATAGTCTATTGTGCATTTTGCTCCAAATGTCCCTGTTTTTATATTGGAAGGACGGAGAGGAAGTTCAAGAATCGCATATATGAACATCTCAGGGACATATGGAATAAAAATATAAAAAATGCATTGGCAAAGCATTGTTTAGAATTTGTGGACCATAATTTTAAATTTGCTATTATTGAGGTCCTTATCCTGATAAAAGAGGTGGTCCCTGGTCACTTATATTAGAAAAACATAAGGCCTTATGGCAATTGAGAACAAACGCCATACAGTGGCCAGGTCTTAATAATACATTTTCACAGTCCTTTTTTTTTAAGTTGAAAGCTCTAGACAGATGAATTTTAATGTATCAGATGCATTTTATATAGATTTTAAGGTTTTTATGGGCTTTAATTAATGCTTTTTATGGTATTTATTTTGTCATGATTCCTGTATATATAGTGATTATTTACTATAATTTCTTTCATTTTGTAATTTTACTATATTTATAAATGAGAACTGTAATTTAGCTTTAATTCTGTCATGCATATGTAATGTACTGAGTGTGCTGGTAGGCTTGTTGTACTAATTAGGGGGCATAGTACTGATGACATAACTGATTAGATTTTATATAAAAATGGTTTATTGTCTATTTTGGTTATCTGAAGAAGTCTCTGAATTAACAGAGACAAAAGCGCTTATGTGAATGTGTGATTTTAACCTGCAAGGAATAAACAGCTTTTACTTGTGCTACAGCATAATATTGTGGTCCCTTACTCTGCTTGTGCCTTTTCTTTTCTATTGGTGTGACCTTTCGTAATTTTAGTGGATGATCCCAGTTATTCTCATTATGGGTAATATGTCATGTTCAACCATGGGACAGGTAAGGCTAATCTACAACCAAGTGGGATAGGTTATTTCAAACAAAAAAGGGAAATTAGCTAGATAAAGTGGCCTGCAAGAGCAGCTAGCCTAGTACTTACTTTACCTCTGAACCTATAATCTTACATTTCACATGCACAGACACACACTCACACCTTCTACACATCCCTCTTACCTGTTGTAATGAAGCATAACAAAACATCTGTTTGACAAAGTGGATATTTAACCAAAAAGCACCAACTTCTGTCTGTTCACCAAAGCAATCATCTACAAATTAGAGCCACTATTAAGAATATAAAGACATAATAACTTGGGTCCAAGTGGCTATATAGATGGACACCTATCTCCACTACAACCTATCATCAGTGGTGTACCACAAGATTCTGCTCTGAGACTAGTCCTTTTTCACATCTTTTCCTTTGATGTCAACACTGTTGGCAACACTGAAAGTTGAAACAGAGTGTGTGTGTGTGTGTGTGTGTGTGTGTGTGTGTGTGTGTGTGTGTGTGTGTGTGTGTGTGTGTGTGTGTGCATGGGTCTACTTGATATGCCCGACATTCCAAAATGCCAACAACCATATGGCCAACACCATATGATCGACATTTAAAATGTCGAACATACCAAGTAAGTAAAAAAAAAAAGAAAAATAACTTATTTTCATGATGCTAGTAGGGAGGCTTCGCCGCACTGCACCACCTTGTGGGGGGCTATGCCCCCCCCTCATAACTATTATATATATATATATATATATATATATATATATATATATATATTATAAACATACAAGATATGGTAGGACTGAAAGATACCTATGAGATTTGATTGACATAGATTGAAGGGTGAGTACTTAATACAGCACACAGTGACTTACAATATGGATTCATTTAAGAACCTGGGTATATTAGCAGATAAAGCTTTGATTTTTTTTTTATCATATCAGCAAATTGGTTAATGATAAATTTTTACAACTATAGACTGCAAAAAAAAAAAGATTAATAAAGTCTAGGAAATCAGAAATGATGGATTGTAAGTTACACTAGACCCAAATTAGAATATAGAATAATACTTTAGAAATCTTATAATAAAATTAGCATGAGTAAATTGTAAAGAGCACAGTGAAAACATACCAAGGGCATTTATGGATATGAAAGTTTAAGTTATTACAAATGATTGAATATTTGAACTTTTCACTCCATCTCATATTGCTATTTAAGTGGAAAGCTTAAGTATAAGTAATCAAAGACAACCGCCTCTATGGATGTCTGGAGTTATCAAAGAGTAATAAAGAATCTTTAGAAGATCTGTCTGGAAGATGATACAGGAATTAGACATATAGTAACTTGTTCTCTGTAAGACTGA
Organism: Protopterus annectens; assembly: GCF_019279795.1. Lineage (NCBI taxonomy): Eukaryota > Metazoa > Chordata > Ceratodontiformes > Protopteridae > Protopterus > Protopterus annectens. Next base: position 200,918,993 of record NC_056728.1, read on the forward strand.
CTGACACATGGAATAACATTTCTAATTATATTAAGGTAACACTCACTACTGTTGAATTTCTTAAAAATGTCTTCTTCACTTATATGGAAATGACTGTTCTGTTACATTTACAAGCTAGAACGGCAGTAGTGCTCATGCCTAACAAATTGTAATTTATGTACATGTATGTAAAATGTATAAACGTAAATAAGATGTGTACTCGAGTGGCTATGTTACATACACAAGGATGCCTCCATTTTTATTTTTATTTTTTATTTTTAGGTGCAATTGTATTCCTTAAAACTAATGAGTGTATATTACAGATGTCTTGCCTCGTCGTGATTGATGAGCAAGTTGTCTGTTTGCAACAAAGTATCACATTTGCTCTCAGTTGCAATTTACACTATTTCACTGTACAGCTGTTACATTATATCAAAAATAGATATTACACCTAGATATGCCATTAGTTGTAAAATAGAAAACAAATAAAACCTTGACTTCACATGAAATCTGTCTGCTTAATTTATTTTGTAAAATAAATGAAATCATAATTTCACATGGAATGTGTCTGTCTGTTTACTTTTATATATATGTGGGAATGTAGCTTACAATTGCACTGGCTAGTTCTACTTCTACTTATCAATATATATGCAAAAAAAAAAAAAGATTCCTTTCTTGTGAATTCATGGCATTTCATTTACAACTGAAGGCATACCTCTCAAACTGTAAGTATAGAGAGGGAAGTCTTGACAGAAACATTTAATTGGTTAAAGCAGTTACCAAAGTCCAAGATAAAAGAACAGTGAACAGTACCTTTACTCAAAAGTGTTAACAAGAACAATAACGTACAAGCAGAAGACGGAATCAGTATGACTCTGAGATGACTGGTTACTCCCCAGCAAACACCCTCTACCTTTTCGCTTCCAACTATTACTAAAGAACAGGTCCTCACCACACTCTCCACATCTAAAAAAAACACTGCATTAATGGGCCCTAACAATATCCATGGATGACGTTTTAATTTCTGCAAATCATTTGGGTTTCTAATACCATGATGGGGGGAATGGACCCCATTCCTAATTCAAAGTATGATTAAAGTTTATGAAATTAGTATTGTTTCAGTCTTTGATGTCAGCCAGGAGTGCTCTTTGCAGCATCTGCAATGTGCCCAGTAATGACTCCTTCTGCAATCCGTATGGAGTTACATGTACTGGTAACATATCCAAATATTATTGTGGATTCTTTATAAGACTCATTGCTCCTACAGTATTGGAACTGTCTGAGTATCTTTCTTCCACATTATGCCTTCTATATAGCTTGAAACATAGCCTGTCAGGCCCACTAGAATCTGTTCAACCACAGCCTCCAAACAGGCTTCGTCTGTATGGAATGGAGGACTGCAACAGTCAGCCTACTACACAAAGGTAGACTATCAACTGACCCAAAAAAGTACAGACCCATAAGTTGGTCTAATCTTACATGCGTGGTCATGGATAAAATTATCATGGACCTGATGAACAGAGATGTATGAAATCTTAAGAAAACTGGACTCTTCCCTGTTTTGTTTTGTCAAGGGCAGTTAACACCTACTAGACCTGGTGAACTTCTTCGAGAATGCCACTAGAGGCATAGATGAGGGCAAAATAGTGCATACTGTCTACCGCAACCTGGCACAGTCATTTGACATGATACCACACTTGGGTATTTTAGAGAGACTCACTAATATAGACATAGATCCCTGTGTCACCTAGTGGATAGCCAGATGGCTCACATATAGGACACATTAAGTTAATATGGGGGATTCCACCTCCACCAATAGGTCTGTTACTAATTATGCCCCACAGGGCTCATAGTGGGATCTCTCATGTTTGGATTATACTTCTCTGAAGTCAAGGTAAATGTAGATGACCTTTGGCTGTCCAGATTGGCTGATGACTGCAAGCTGGGCACTATCAATGAATCTCCTAAAGATGTAGTTATCCTTGAGGAGGTTCTGACAGACAAAAAACTGGTGCTAAATATGAACTAAATCTCATTGCACACAAATGCATTATTATACCCTTTTGGAAAATGATCACTCCTGAAAATTAGAACATTGATAACTCTCTCTTAAAATTAGAGTAGACCCAATGAGAAGGGACTTGGGAACTCTTATTGACAGTAATCTGAACTTTGATCACCATGTGCCATGGTGATGAGAAAATCCTTCTGTCTGGTGCAAAAAGTAAGGACAAGGCATCCAAATCTAAGGAGATCATAGCCCCAGTATACTCAGCTCTTATGAGAACAATAATAGAGTACAATGCATCCTTTGGCATGCGCCTAACCAGACATTTGCAACAGCTATAGTGGCTACACAAGTTCTTCACTAAACAAATACAGGGTGTAAATAACATGTCCTATGTGGACCACATCAAAGCCCTGTCCCTGTACTGAGTCTCCTAAAGACTACTGAGAGGGGAATCTATGCTTACCCTACAAGGAAATCACCTATCAAGTCCTTATTAATCTACTATACATTCAGAAAATAAACAGCATTCAAGTCACATGATCTAAGGATCTAAACCTTGTCTGTGACATAAGCAAAACATGTTGGAGGAACCAATGTGTCTCGCAGATTATCCTTCTCCAGAACAGACTCCCCATTCATGTGAAACAGCACTCTTCTCTAATCCTATTCAAATGCAATTTGGACTAATAGATGGAAAATTGTAAATTTACCCCCTGGCTTCCCACCTGTGGTCTTTATGGACAGGAGCAGCTTGTAGATACCCCAAGGCACAGGCACAGACCGGACAGCTCCATGGAGTTACTGCAAGTTCAGATTACTGTGGGTAAGACTGACACTCAGGTCATAGCTAGTTAGAGATCCCCCTCCATGAATCATGATGCGCACAAGTCCTACCTGACCAAAGTTAAGTCAATCTAAATACAGCCAAACACTGATCATGGGGGATTTCAGTTATCCCATCGTCAACTGGGAAAGCAACTTCAGCCCTAATTCACTTGAGCAAAAGTGCCTTGACTTTGTTAATTCAAATCCCTGGAACACATTGTTCAACCCCCAACAAGAGGAACAAACATACTATATCTGGTTCCAACTAACATGACAAACAGACGCACCACCACAATTGTCGGACCCTCATTATTTAAATCTGACCATAAAGCAGTTTTCTTCGAACTGGCACTAATACCACAACTCACAAAGGGCGAAGGCAGACTAAAAAAACTTCACCAAGGCAAACTATACCCTCCTATGGTAAATTCATTCCAAACCCCACCCCCATCTGGTAGTGGCAACTACACCAAAGCTTACACTGAAGCCCTGTACACTCACATCTATAAGTGTATAGACTTGACTGTTCAAGACAGAATCAAAGCCAGAGCCCCAAGAAAAAACAAGCCACCCTGATGGATATCCGGCATCAACTAATTTTACAACAAATGCAAAAATTGTTGTCTAGGAAAACTAAGGCAAGGCCCACACAAAGGAAAAGCACCCTCCTCAGCCTCAACAGGCAAATATGACTACATGTCAAATCCTCTAAGGGTAAATTTGAAAAAACTTAGCAATCACAGCCAAGGATAACCATAAGGCCTTTTACAGCTATGCTTGTAGCCTAAAAAGTAAGACCCAAGAGTGTGCTAAGTATTTGACTAATGGTATCACACACACACTGATCCCACAGTGATAGCAAGCCTGCTAGTGGACAGATTTGGTGAAAATTTCACTCCTTTATCCCCTCCAAACTTATCACAAACCTTGCCCCCAACTGTCCCCACCCTACATATCTGAACAGCATGTCATTAAAGCCTTGTCTAAGGCAATAAACACAGCATCTATGGCACAAGACGGCATCCAAGGCTGTCTTCTAAACAAACTCATACATGTATTAGCATTGCCATTAAGTACCCTAATTAATCATAGCCTAACTACAGGCTTTGTTCCTGCAGAATGGGGAATAGTGACACAAAGGTGACTTAGCAACAGTCCCAGGGAATGATAGACCCATAAGTCTGAGCAGTCTTATCTGTAAGGCCATAGAAGTATCATCATGGACCTCATAAATAAGACATAGGTGATCTCCAAACCCTGGATCTGACCCAGTTCAGCTTCATGAAGGGCAGATCCTGCTTGTTAAACCTGGTGGATTTCTTCGAACATGTGATCAGGGCCAATGATGAGGGCACATCTGTGGACACAGCATACCCTAACTTAGCAAAGGCCTTTGATGCAATCTTACACTCGGCATTACCAATAAACTTAGCAAACTGAATGTGAACCCCTTTGTTGCAAGATAGGTTGAAAACTGGTCACAGGTCACACACTGGGTGACTACATCAACCAACAACCTGTCATCAGCTGGGTGCCACAAGGGTCAGTGCTGGGCCCCCTACTGTTTATTATATACTTCTCAGAAGTTCAGGCCAAAACTAAGCGGCTGTGGCTGACCAAACTTGTGGAAGACTGCAAACTGAGTGCAATTATTGAATCCCTAATGATGCCAGTGTACTTCAGGAGGGTCTTACACAGAGCAACGGTAGCTGTCTTAGTCACAGGCTGAAACTGAATACAAAGAAGTTCAATATTATTCCCTTCAGTAAAAATAATGACCCTTCATACTGTGACAGCATCCTTACTTTGGGCCAGTAATCAAGGAGCCCATCACTAGCACCAGTGACGGATGGCCACCAAGAGCAAAGTTAATTATACACAGTATTGCCAAACACAGCTATCCACACAATTTCCCTTAACAGCACACAGGGAACACACTCCATCTCTGGGGATGGAATCACTTTCTCTCTCCAGATCCCTAACAACTCCACCTTGACACTTTCAAGCACTGTGTCTCTGGTCCCAGTAGCTGACACATACACTTTGATATTTAGTTTTCGCACCCACATACACTTATGGGAAAGGATGGCACAGATTTACCAGCTGAGTTGTCTTCTGCCTAAACTTCATGGGTAACTGTTGCCACCAGTCAGCTACACAATGGCTCCTATAAAGGTGCCCAATTATACTGTGTACAGTTAATACAAATGGTAGAGTGTGACCAAAGTAGCAAGGTTTTCAGGAGCTGCTAGTGTCAGTAAAATAAACATAAGTGTGCTGCGGTAGCCTTGTCGCCTCACAGTAAGATGCTGTCCGGTTCGATTCTCAGCTAGAGCGTCTTCTGCGTGGAGACATGCGTGAATGGGCATATCTTCATTGAAGGTTGTGCATCAGGGCTGGAAACTTGGCACATAAAAATCAACTACCAATCATTAGCGGAACTGTGTTTCGCTGTGGCGACCCCTAACCGGGAAAAGCCGAAAGACACAAACAAACTCTCAAGCTGTTAAAAGTGTTCTCTAAATGACCAACCACAGTGAATGGTAATGAAAAGATTTAATAATACATAATAGAATACTTAATTACAACAAACACCAGAGTTTCCATCACAGGAAAGATAAGAAAAAACAACATAGTTGGATAGGTCTCACAGATACAGAAAACAATGCTCAACTAATTTCACTATATTTCCTGACTAGGGTAAAGAATTACTGGTTCCTGATTACTCACTAAAGCAAGGCAAGAAGATAAATGCTGAGTTGATTATTCCAAAGACAAGATGAAGTCTCTCTCTCTCTCTCTCTCTCTGTGAATGGTGGAGATGTCGCTCTGTGAATGTCTGAGGTAACTCTCTGAGAATGTGAGATATCTGTGAGAGATATTTCCCTCTCAGTTTCCATGGTTACTGCTGCTGTGAGAGTTCTGTGCTATCCCTCACTACTATCTAGAGAAATCATTGCAGAACTACATCATCTCATGTCACCTGACTCTGTTACATGACATACCCAGAGCTTTGTTAAGATCTGATGCAACATCTGAAAGTTATAAAACAATTTCAAAATCAGCTGGACTGAGGTTAGTTAAATCTAACTCTGTCTAGAATTCTTGTATATCCCCTCCCTGTCCAGCAAGACCCACTGCTGATGCATTTTTAACACAATCAACTTTACAAATACATTTTTAACACCACCATCTGTACAAATCTGTGTGAAAGTCAAATGACATAAAATTATTTACAAAATTCCAGCACATTATACTAGCATTTGTTACACATACTTTGCCCTTCTTTCCCTTGCACAAATGTCACTACCTCGTAACATCATACATGCTATCAAATTAACAACAATACCCTATGTATCAATGGAGTGGCAAGGGATCACAAGTAGATTGCAACCTTAACTTTTAACCACCATGTGTCTACTGTAGTAAGGAAGGCTTTCTACATAGCACACTTGAGTAGCAAAGGCATCGCCTCCTGAGCAAAGGAGGTTATAACCCCCCTGTACTCATCACTCGGGTTAAAAAATTGAACGGAACTAATGTTGAACGGCCAGAATATCGAAACGGCCATTCAAATAACTTGGTTTTGTGGGGGGCTACCAACTCCGAGATCGCACTACAGTGAGGAAAGGGCAAAATTCCTGATCCTCACTGTATCTCAATCTCACAAACCAGAATTCAATGAATGGCCGTTTCGACATTAGTTCCGTTCGATTTTTTAATATAGACCCCATCACTATTCATACCCTAAATTAAGTCTACACCCCCTTTTGGCAAGTACTGTATAAAGCACCTGCAGCAACTGGAGCGATATCAGAGGTTTCTAGCAAAGAAGATCAAGGGACTTTAGCACTTGCCTTACACAGACCGACTAAAGTCCCTGTCACTATACTCTGTATTGTATAGACTTCTTAGGGGAGACTTATGCCTGGCTTACAGAGCAACCTCTGACCCAAACCTAATGAACAGGCTGTGCATTCATAAATCAAATGAGACTAGAGCTACCTGTTCCAGGGATATACATATGGCCTGCGACATGAATATGATGTGCTGAATGGACAGATGTGTCTCCCAGGGACTGCCACATCTTTGGAATAGGCTGCCAATTCATGTGAAGCAGAGCACCTTTATGACACTGTTCAAAAGGACCATAAGTGGATGGGGTGCCATAAATTCTTATGGAGATATTGCCCACAACCCTACTGAATATGGGCAGTCATTACTAAATACAGTCCCTGGGTATTGAGCAGAGTATCTCTGGTATTACATTAGGATGAACTGGCTAGGCTTGAAATGACCTTTGGGTTGATAGCCTAGCAACCTTCAATGATCCCATATACCAAAGTCATTCTAGTTCTAGGGAAATGATAATTATGAAAACTGGGGCATGAATGGCTAGGCTTAAAAAGGTTCTTTGGCCATTAGCTAACTAAGTTCTTATGATCACATGAAACTGTTTTCGTCAGAAAGCTGTGAAACAAAAACGTGTTGGAATCCAGGCAGTAATACATATAATAACCAAAACTGGTTATAGTGGAATGTAGGAAAAGGTAGGAAACTGATTAGCAATCAGCTTCTCTTTAGAAAAGATACACCTTAATCAAAGTTTCATTTTTCTGACCTTGTTATATCTACCAGCAGGGAAAATTACTACTAAGAGTCTACATATGTTATGTACTGCCTGAGCAACATAAAATAAAAATAAATAAATAAATAATAAAAATGTATTACATAGGTCAGCTGTAGTTAATAATACATTTTTTCAGCCAGTTTAAGTCTAAATCACTTACTCACATATTCATATCCAAATTTGTCTAAGCATCAGCCTGAACTTTAGCAAGTAATCTCATTAAATGTGAGAGAACAATCACAAGTGATGATCTTTAAATGAGTGCAAACTGGTCCATGTACAACACAAATGCAAGCTATTAACGCATAATTTTAGCCTTTATCTACAATCACCACTAATTAAAACACAGAAAGCACAGACAGTGGGGAGGTGGGGGGGTTCACAGCTGGGTTTTTGTGATGATACTGAATACCATTTGCAACCCTCCTCCATCTCGTTATTGAAGCCTTGATACTAAATATTTCATTTATTTATGCGTGTGTGTATGCACGTGAGTATGTATGTATGTGTATACAAATTTATTTAATTTAATGAAACCAAAATGTAATAGATGTTTAGGCATAAACCATAAAGGTGTAATACACATGCACACAAGCATCTCTAAGCTCTTCTAAATTTGCAGGATCACATCTAATTTGTTCTCAAACATTTGTACCACCCCTTGTAAATTTAGAAATTTTGAGTTAATAGCACCAGTAACAGTACCTAATAAGGAAGCTTTTCTCTAATAAGTTTTTCTTTGTCCATAATTCCAAGGTAAAAGTTGAAAGGAATGACACAAATATACACAGGCAGATTGTGCTAACACATATGCATCTGTTTACCACATAAGAGGAGTGGGCCAATTTTTCACTTTTCTCAGGCTCCAGCTTCTTACAGAAAAGGTGACAATATTGCCACTTTAGAGTCCATTTTTCATTAGACTTCCACCACCCTCCCTCAGGAGACAATTATCCTGAGGGACTTCAACACTGATTGGGCCCTCCCAGGTACCACTTAAACCTATTTAACTTCACACAACTTATCCAAACCCCCACCCATATAGACAAATCCACCAAAAGGGAATCCATATTTGATTGGATCCTAACCAACAAGCCTTCATCTGCCAATATATCTGGTATGTTACCCAACTCCCTCAGTGATCACCTACCCACATTCATACTAAGACAGCACACAAAACCCATAACCCCCCCATCCTACTTTCTAGCCATAGTTCAAAAAATGTCATACCAGACAAATTCATCAACAACTTAAAAAAAAATAAATTGGTCACCTCTTAAACTGTACCATTAGAGGAAATGGTGTTTGCTCAGATATGTCATTAGTTGTAAAATAATAAAATAAATAAAACCCTGACTTCACATGAAAGCTGTCTGCTTGTTAATTTATTTTGTAAAATAAATGAAATCACAGTTTCACATGGAAGGTGTCTGTCTATTTATGTATGTGCATGTATGTATGTATGTGGGCATGTAACTTAAAATTGTACTGGCTCGTTCTGCTTAGAAACAAAATGCCTGAATAGTTAATATGAATATACATCCAAAAATATTGCTTTCTTGTGAATCTGTGGCATTTCGGTTACAACTGAAAGCATACCTCTCAAACTGAAAGTATAGAGAGAAAAGTCTTGACAGAAATATTTAATTGGCTGAAGTACCGTATTTCCCTGAAAATAAGTCCAGGTCTTATACTCTTTCCCCTGCCAAAATACGAATGAGGGCTTATTATCAGGGGATGCCTTATTTACCCCTCCCATACAACTATCTACATTTACTCATTTATTCATGTACAAAAGTCAACATTTATTCATGTACATAAATTGATACTTATTTGGTACTTAACAGTTGTGTGAGAATTCTACATAAACAGTGCAACAAACATTTCAACTTCAGAATATCTACACCTTGGCTTTCACAGTGCAATATTTCATGCTTAACAGAAAGTGCAGAAAAATCTCAGTACATGTGTATTGGAGGAAGGGCATAAAATTGAAAGCAGAAGGAATCCATTCTGTTGCTCTGATAACAGAAAAGTCATTCAAATACAGTCATGTTGTCTTCATCTAGAACACTGCCATAAGTCTGCAACCCCTGAATTCTGGCCTGGATTTCTTGCGACTCCACTTCCTATAGAACCATTGGCCCTAATCTGTCATGCCTAGCAATAGAGCTCTCCTTAACTGGGCACTGCTTGTCCAAGCAGCCTGCTCGTAGTGCATCGGCAACACAACTGTCAGTGATTTTATCCCATGAACTTTTCACCCAACGCACGACCTCTTGCAGGCTAGGCTTCACAAAGTTTCCATGCTGATTTCTCTCCATTCGGTTTTCAATGTAGTCATTGAGTTCCATGTGCAAATGGTCCTTGAATGGCTTGTTTATTGCAATATCAAGAGTCTGGAGATCGGCATTCATTCCTGCGGGAATTTGATCTATTCTTCGCCTGCGGGAATCATTATTTGCTCTATTTTTCTCCATGCAAGGAATTTCTTCATGTCTTTAGTGCAGTGAGTGCTGGCTGAATCCCAGACTAGCAGGCCTCTTTCGCCACCCCGCAAAACAAGTGGCAGCATTACATCGACCCATTTTCTTATAACTGCTTGTGTGCGCCAGGCTTTTTTTATTTCAAGAGCGTAAATTCCTGAAACACATTCAATCTTATCCTTCTTGCCTTTACTAATGATTAGAAGTGGGGTTTTCTTTCCATCTAGATGAATTGCCAAAATACAGGTAACACATGCACTCTCATAACCAGTGAGGGAATGTAGATTAACGAGGCTCCCCTCTGATCAATTGTTGTTTGAGATTCTTGGCCCATAAACACTGCAGTTTCATCCATTGCAATCATGTTGGAGAGTTGGTATTTAGAAAAGTCAATACCATCAACAAAGGACTAGAATGCAAGTGCACATTTAATAACTTCTTCCAGCTTGAACAGTGTTGTTAATCTTCTTAGAGACAGTTCATATCACTGAAGGAAGCCATCCAGCCAATGTTGTGATGCTTTGAATTCTTCTGGGGATATTTCTAACTGTAGTGCCATTGCAAGGGCAAATGCTTGAACATCTGCCCTGCGCACAACCAAAGCCTTTGGTCTCCTGTTAGCAATCCATTCACAGATGATTTCTTCCAGCTCAGGAAATAATGGTTGCTGACCTGATCCACACTTGCACTTCTTAGCATTTCCTAGGTCGGCCTGTTGACTGAGGTAATCGTATGCTGCACGCCATTTTCGGACCATTCGGATATCTAACTTCTTCTCTTTGCAGAAAGCCGTCAGATTCTTTCCCCGGGGGTCCTCCATGATTCCTTTCTTGTACCCGACAGAATAGCTCTTTCTTTTTGGACTCATCTTGTCTGGGGGGAGGGCTTAATTGAAGACTTGTAAGACTGGAGTGGTGGTAAAAAATGGCAATGGTTAGAAGACACAACCACAGCCGTTCGTTATCAAGTGCATGTGGTTTATGCGCATTGTCTGTACTTTGACCAATCAAAGTACACCTACCAGTGTTTATGGGCCAAGGATCACAACCGTCAAGTTTATAATTAAACACATCCATCGTGTACTGTTGATCTTAACTGTGGCTTATTTTTGGGGTAGGGCTTATATCATGACCACCCTGGAAAACCATGTTAGGCCTTATTCTCTGGTTAGGTCTTATTTAGGAAGAAAGACAGTAGTTACCAAAGTCCAAGATAAAAGACCAGTCAAAAGTGTTAACAAGAACAATAAGGTATAAGCAGAAGACAGAATCCACATGGGTCTCAGATAATCAGTTACTCCCCAGGAGATACCTCTGTCATTTAATTTCCAACTAACACTAAAGAACAGGTCCTCACCACACTCTCCACATCTAAAAAACACTGCATCACTGGGTCAGGCCCTAGTAATATTCATGGATGCCTTCCACATAGCTTAAAACATGACCTGTAAGGCCCACTAGAATCTCTGTTCACCCACAGCCTCCAGACAGGCTTCGTCTCTATGGAATGGAGGACTGCAACTGTCATCCTATTACACAAAGGTGGACCACCGACAGACCCAGGGAACTGCAGACCCAAACGTTTGTCTAATCATACATCCATGGACATGCTTAAAATTATCATGTACCTGATGAACACAGACATAGGAAATCTTAAGAAAAACTGGACCTATCCCTGTTTGGTTTTGTCAAGGACAGTTAAGGCCTACCAAACCTGGTGAACTTCTTCAAGAAGGTCACTATAACCATGGATGAGGGCAAAATAGTGCATACTCCCTACCTCAACCTGGCACATTCATTTGACATGATACCTCACTTGGGTATTTCAGAGAACCTCACTAATGTAGACACAGATCCCTATGTCACCCAATGGATAGCCAAATGGCTCACATATAAGGACACATTAAGTTAAGGTGAGAGAATCTACCTCCACCAATAGGCCTGTTACAACTGGTGCCCCACGGGGCTCATACTGGGACCTCTTCTGTTTGGAATACACTTATCTGAAGTCAAAGTAAATGTAGAGGGCCTTTGGCTGACCAGATTGGCTGATGACTGCAGGCTGGGTGCAATCAGTGAATCCCTCATGGATGTAGATACCCCTGAGGAGGTTCTGACAGACAAATAAATGGTGCCAAACTATGGCCTAAAACTCATTAATGAGCACATAAATGCATTATTATACCTTTTGGGAAAATAATCACCCCTGCAAATTACAACATTCATAACTCTGTCAAGATTAGAGAGTCCCAGTGATAAGGGACTTGGGAACTCTTATTGACAGTAGTCTGAACTTTGACCACAATGTGCCATGGTAGTGAGAAAATCCTTCTATCTGGTACAATAAGCAAGGGCAAGGCATCCAGATCTAAGATCATAGCCCCACTATACTCAGCTCTCATTAGACTAATAATTGAGTACAATGCACCCTTCAGTATGTACCTAACCAGGCATTGCCAGCAGCTACAGTAGCAACACAAGTTCCTCACTAAAAGAATACAGGATGTAAATAATATGTCCTATGTTGACCACATCAAGGCCCTGTCCCTGTACTGAGTCTCCTACATGCTACTGTGAGGTGATCTATATCTACCCTACAAGGCTTTCATCCATCCAAATCTGCTATACATTCAGAAAGCAAACAACATTCAAATTACCTGACCTAATGAGCTAAACCTTGTCTGTGACATAAGCAAAACATGTTAGAGGAACCAATGTGTCTCGCAGATTATCCTTCTCCAGAACAGACTCCCCATTCATGTGAAACAGCACTCTTCTCTAATCCTATTCAAATGCAATTTGGACCAATAGATGGGAAATTGTAAATTCACCCCTGGCTTGTCACTTGTGGCCTTTATGAACAGGAGCAGCTTGTAGATGCCCTAAGGCACAGGCACAGACGGGACAGCTCCAAAGAGTTACTCCAAGTTCAGATTACTGTTAGTAAGACCACCATTCTAATCATAGCTAGTTATAGATTCTCCTCCATGAATCATGATGTGCTCAAGGCCTACTTGACCAAACTAAGGTCAATCCAAATTCTAGGGGTTTCCTCTTTCTTTGAGTTTGTGAAACCTTGGAGTTAGTGTATTTAATTTAATTTAATTGTCTTGTTTGTTTACCTGGCAAACTGGGATGTGTGAAATGCAACCATTATCAGACACTTAAGCTGATGAAAAGGATTCTCAGATTTCTGTTATTTCCAAAGGCAGCAACCTGTGTACTTTAGCTTCAAATTGCTTCTTTAGGCTCTGCACTTGAATAACACATATTAAAGTAAGTTTTATGTGCAATATTGTTAACACATCAGTTAAAGCAAGAATATATATGCTGTCTTTCAGATAGAGTTATTAGAAGATTATTTATGTAAAGCTAAATGTAGTTATATAACAATGATTGGGAATAGCTCAGGATATCAAAGCAAATGACATACACTTTTACTTAAATCTGAGCAGTCTTAAGAAAGCTAATAATGTGGGTGTTGGGGGGGTTGAATTCTAGTAGTTAATGTAGTGGATAGAAACTGTGACAATCTGTTTCTAGTGGTCCAGGATTTGATTCAGACTGCCTTAGTGGCTTCTATGCAATTTTGAGCATGTTTACTTGATCAGACAGTGCTCTGTCATTCTGGGAAAAATGGGATAGTGTCCTCTATAGTCTCCTTGATTGTAGTCCCAGTAACTACCTATAAACCTAAACATTAAACATACGCTTAAATGAATATAAACTACTGTGTAACAATAAGGGAAATGAATGTTTTTCTGTACAATATTGGTAATGTATATTATAAATCAAGAATATATATATGCTTTAAGCATTCAACAGAGTTATTAGAAAACTGTTATATAAAAACCTTTAGTTTCACCTGAATAATTGTTGGTAGTAGCTCGGGATGTTAGAGCAAATGGCAATACTTCTTAGTGCAAGAAATCTGGACAAAGCCTGATTAAAATGGGGGGACAAAAGACCAAAAGTAGGGATGTATTTTAAATATTGCTCTTATAAACTTAGAAAGTTGTTAGAGTAACAGGGTTTGTTTTAACATACATTTTCTGAAGGATATGAAGTCTAAACCTCAAATGTATGCCATTATTTATTGACTTCAGTCATCAGATCATCCAACTGACTTATCAGAAAACTACAAATTTTAGGAGGAACAGACCAAAAATATGAGCCAAAAATCTGGACGTTCTGTAAAAATCTGTAGAGCTGAGAAGCATTCAAGTGTGAGTGAATATTTTCAAGCGAAAATAATTACCTTGATAATATCTGTCTAGAAATGGGTATCTGCATGCTCTTTAAGAACAACATAGGTTTTAACACTATTCCAAAAATATCAGTCTTGGATCACCTGTGCACTCATGATTGGCAGTGGAGTTTTACAGTGTCGAGTTGCCAGCCCTCACACCTAGGGGCAATTTAGTGTTTCCAATCCACCTACAGCATGTCTTTGGGATGAGCTGAAAAATATCAATAATATAGCAAAAATATGGAGCTAAGTAATACACGCATGATTTGCACATCTAGCTTCAACCATCTCAAAAAAGCGCAGTTGTTCTTTGCCCATATCATTTCTTGTGGCAATCTTATGACTGAGTGTAGAATGACCCCTTCTTCATTTAGGTAACATTGTTGATTTGTGTTCTGTTTTAGTAAGCATGACTACAGTGAAAGAGCAATGGGTTACTATTTAATTGCAAGACACAAATTCATCTTTGAGACATGCAATTAATTAATCAATTCATTTTATTTAATTTAAGACATTTTTTGGGGGGGATACGATGATGTGACAGGGTGACCCTAATCTAGTGTCCTGCCTAGGGCCCCAAATGACCTTGATCCAGCTGTGCTCATGAACATGGGAGAGCATTGAACCTTAAAGATAATGTCTTCATTGGTAAGATCAGCTCTTAAATCGGTCTTCTTTGAAATAAATGTAATGATAGTACCCCCATCAAACCCTAAAACCCTAAAGAATTTTTCCAAGGCAAATTACCTCATATTATGTGATAGCATAGGTAATTTTAAAGCTCCTCCTAACCCCAAAAACATGGAGGCTATGTAGAGGTATACAGGAATGCTCTGTACAACCACTTAAACAACTGCATAGAATCAGCATTTCCTGACTGATCTACACCATAGCAAGACCGTGTGGGGAAAAAATAGATCACATTCAACACCCATGGTAAGCTCTCCTCCGTTTATACTGATGATTAAGTGGTGCTCTGTTTATACCATTTTCAGAATTATATCAGTTGCCATAACAGATAAAATAAGCTCACCTGGGTTGTTATTCTCTATTATTTGCGTGGTGTACGATGCTTTATTGAAAATTGATGGGTTATCACTGATGTCAGAAATATCTAAAGATATAACTGATATAGAAGACAATGGGGGAGACCCATCATCAAATGCAGTTATGGTAATGTTGTACTCTGACCTTTTCTCACATCACAATAAAATTGGCTGCCTGTTACTAAACAGTAAACGTTCAAATGTCACCATTTGGTCTGTCATCTATACTGATAATTAAGTGGTGCTCCGTTTAAACTGATGATTAAGTGGTGCTCCATTTAAACTGATGATTAAGTGGTGCTCCGTTTAAACTGATGATTAAGTGGTGCACCGTTTTTTTTTTGTGTGTGTGTGTGTGTGTGTGTGTGTGTGTGTGTGTGTGTGTGTGTGTGTGTGTGTGTGTGTGCCATAATGTATAGGCTACAGAGGGGAAGAAACATATGCTCTTTGGAAGATATGTCAAACCAATGTGATATGCCATTTACTCCTAAGGGAGCATTGGTTCACATAATTTTGAAGTAAAACAGTGGGTATATGGAAGGATGGTTCTTATTGGTGAGTAAAGGTGGTAGGTTACTAATACTGCATCAGTAGCACAGAGAATTATTTCAGGAAAACTCTAAGGGTAAGTTTGCCATGGAGGGGAAGCTAGTCTTCTTTCAGTGGGTTTTCTATATTTAGATTAGTCATAGGTTCATAGGTTCATAGGTTCATACTAGGCTATCTGCCTGAGGGCATTTACAAGCCTAGCCCATAGTTTAACTATACCCATTATTTTGCTGTGCCTCTGTTGAGCAGTGACACTGAGGTAATCCATCTCCCATCCATTGGTCAAGATTTCTCTTGAACAAGGCCAGCGAGGTGCTCTGCCTCACATATACCGGGATTTTATTCCACAGCATAGGGAGTCTTTGGGTGATGAATCTATCCCTCCAGCACGTCCTATTAATAGCCGTGTCGAGGTTTAAGTCTCCCGCCTTGTGGCTCTGACGGATCTAGATTTTTGAGGTGAAGCATATTCATCAAATCTGGGTTTGACATGGCCTTGTATGTTAGGCAAAGGTCACCTCTGAGCACTGAATAGAGCTGGAGTTCTTTCAGTCAGGCAGCATAGGACAGATGTTTGGCTTTATCCTTTGGTGAGGAACTTTGTGGCCTCTCCAGCTGCTGCAAGTGTCGGGTCAGATACATTCCGAATGGGGCATTGTACTCAATCATTGGTCTGATGAGTGATGAGTATAGGGAGACTATGATCTCCCTTGATCTAGATGAGAATCCCTTCATGATAAGGTGGGCAATGTAGAAGGTCTTCCTAACTACTTTAGCTACATGGGTGTCGAATGACAGACTACTATCAACCTGGGTCCCCAGGTCCCTGATAACTTCTTCTGTACTCAGTGGATTGCCAACTATTTGGTAGCTAGGGGTAACCTTGTTTTTCCCGAAGGGTATGACTATGCATTTTTTGGCATTTAACTTTAGGCCATGGCTCTGGCACCAGTTATCCGTTTCTGTGAGACCCTTCTGAAGGATATCTGTGTCAGATGTGTTTTCTACTATGGCCCAGTTTGCAGTCATCTGCAAACTTTGTCAGCCATAACCCTCCTGTGTTTGCTTGTACTTGGAAAAGTAGATGCCAAACAAGAGTGGGCCCAGGACTGAGCCCTGTGGTACACCACTTGTGACAGGCTTTGAGTCTGACATGGCGCCAGCAACTCTGACCCTGTGGGTTCTGTCACTCAGCCAGTTTGCAACCCATCTTGTGATGTATGGGTTAACATTTAAGCTGATGAGTTTTTCAATGATACCCGAGTGGGGTATTGTATCAAAGGCCTTCGCCAGATCAAGGTAGGCTGTATGGACTGCCTTTCCCTCATCAATGGCTTTGGTGACTGTTTGAAAAAGTCAACCAAGTTTAGAAGGCATGATCTGCCTTTGACAAAGCCAAACTGGGATGGATCCAAAGTCTGCAAATTCCCTATGTCTTTATTTATGAGGTCCATTATGATCCTCTCCATGGCTTTGCAGATAAGGCTTGTCAAGCTAATGGGCGGTAATTTCCAGGGTCGGTGGAGGCACCGCCTTTGTGAAGTGGGACCACAGTTGCAGTGCGCCACTCCTGGGTGCGTATCCAGAGGTAAGACTATGATTAAACAGCTGTCCTAGCTGTGGGTTTAATTCCTCGTTGAGTTCGTGGAGCACACAGCCGAGGACACCATCAGGTCCCATGGATGCTGTGTTTTTTGCTTTGGAGAGAGCAGTTCTCACTTGGGCGTTGGAGATGTTTGGGGGCTGCAATCGCTTGGTATAGATATCTCTCCTTTTGGGGAGGGGAGAAGTTTGCACTGAACCTGTCAGCCAGTATGTTGGCAATGTCTGTAGGATCAGTAATCTTCACATCATTTTGAACTAGTTCTGAGCATATCTGGGAGTTTCCTCCCAGGTTTCTAACATAGCTAAAGAAGGCCTTATGATTGTCTTTTGAGTCTTTAGCTATTTTTCTCTCAAAATTTGCTTTGGATGATTTTATGAGAGCTCTTAGTTTTTTACTTATAGTGATCAAGGGTGTCTTACCTTTTAAGGATTTTGCTCTATCTTGTAGTAGCTTCCTCCTTTTGTTGTAGAGTTTGTTTATGGCTGGGGTCCACCAGAGTGGACGCTTGCCTTTGGTACAAAGAGTCTTTGTTTTGCTTGGGATTGCCTTATCCATGCAGAAACAATGGTCACACAGTTAACTTGATTCTTGAGTTGTTTAGGCTAATGTCTGAAAGTTCTCTGTTGTTGTCAGAATTTTGGCTTTTTGTTTCTTGTTGCTATCTTTGCAAGTTTTCTTAGAGTGATGACTACATCCCTGTTTTTCAGGGATGGAGTGTGTTTCCACTTTTATAAGGCACAGTCCCTTAGCTTATAATGCATTTTGAGTTCTTTTTTAGCCATTGTTTCTGGCTGTTCAGAATAATGTGGTAATTTTAAAGTAGTATTTCTCTTTCAGTTTCAGTGACGTTTCTGTTACAGAAAAGAATGTTGCATTGGGGTCATTATTTTTATAGAAAATTACCAGTTTACTTTTGATAGTTCTTGATTTATTTGGGTTACAATGTATTTAATTTACGAGGGTTATTATTATAGATGAGTGCATTGAATGCCATAGGATAGTTTTCACTAATTCATGGCAGAAGGATGTTGATTTTGTCGACTTTATGTGGCATGTTGATTATTATTTTAGGTCTGAAAGGTAGGTTATGATATTTAATGAGTTTCTTAACTAACAGTGTTGCATGTTAATCAATTAGGAAGTCTGTGGCTTTAGAATCATGGGTTGTGAGTAGGACTCGGTTAAAGTCTGAGTATTATTATAACTTTTTTGATATTTGTTTATATTATTTATATTTTGATAAGTTACTGGGTGGGAGTAGGCAGACAGTAACCATTTGTAGTCCATTCCTCTTGTCAGTCTGTAGTTTGAGGAGCAGCTGTTTAAGTCAAGGTAATTGTTAGAGCCGATTTGGACTAATAAAGTTATTAATATTTTGTTTTTCTGTTTAGGGAGAAAAGAGTAGCAATTTCCATACCTTACAACTTATTTGAGGTTAAAGAGGTAGCTGTACCCAGGAAAATGGTGATACATGGTGGTATCCCCTTTTAGTCATAACTTAAGTATTCCTGAAGTGTCAGGGATTGGGGTTTGTAGCAATGAATCAAGCTATTCTAGTTTCTTTGTAATGTTTCCTGCATGTTGTTCTAGTATGATGAGAGTTATTGTGAGTGGCAGTGTGGTTTTCTGCGGGTAGAACTGTGTTTGATACAGCTGGCATAGTAGAAGTTTGTGTATTAGCAGGCTTGAACTAATTATAAATCTTGGAAATTTGTAC
Source organism: Protopterus annectens (assembly GCF_019279795.1). Lineage (NCBI taxonomy): Eukaryota > Metazoa > Chordata > Ceratodontiformes > Protopteridae > Protopterus > Protopterus annectens. The sequence goes on from NC_056728.1 coordinate 200,938,090, forward strand.
AAGAGATGGTGGGAGCATCTTGTCTTGGGTTAGAGTGTGAAGGAATCTGTGATTGGAGAGAAGTAAATGTTTGGTTTTATTGTCTGGAAGTTGCAGTGGACAAGTGTTTTATAGGGTGTTGGGTAGGGGTTTGTTGCTAATGAAGATTTAGTCCAGTCTGGTGATATGTTTGGGATTGGTTATTTCTGTACATCGGACTTTGCAGATGGGAGGGTTGGGATGGGTAAGAGTATGAGTATTAAGAATACCTTCTTTAAATCTGGTACAGCCATTAAAGATTTGGGTAACTTGTATGACAAAGAAATGTCCTCTACCATGCTTTAGTCATAGTTAGACAATCATTCTATGTGGCACAGTTAGTGTCTAAAGACATTTCCTTTAGACCCAAGGATATTATACTCTGCGTTCATTTCACAGTTGTCCTGTCACCAAATAATGTGCCTTCTTTGGTATGTTTCTATCCAAACACCTTGCGCAACTAAAAAGGCCCTAAAGATAAGAAAATCACTGCACTTTCTTACATGTTGATAGCTGAAAAGCTCTGTTAATGTACTTCATCTTATACAGGCTGTTTTGTTTAGCTTTCCATGCAATAAAAGTCACTGCTTTACTTGATTTCCTTTACAAGACGAGTCGCAAACTGCTTTCCAACACCCCAGTCCTTATTAGCATATAAACAGGAAATGGCGATATTTTAAATATCTAACCCAATACATGCTTTTCCTATCTGCACATCAAAGAAAGTAACTCTTTAGTCACCACCAAATTCCATCCCTATGACTGAATGGGCACTTATATATTTACCCTGTGATGTATAGTATGAATCAAATGTAAGTGACAGCTAATACATTTATATGTATACTTGGCTGACTCTCTCTCTAAGCTTCTTAATAGTTAGTAAGGCAACATACCAAGTAAATCTATGAGCCTTCAGATTTGTATGTATTGTGTATTGTACTCATCATGCTCAAATCCTGTCAAATGACTAGATATTGTGTATCTTAACCTTTTATGGTGATAGATGCAGGTTGCTATCAGTTGTAACCTGGTAGTGATAGTCATAATTATATAACAATGATTTAATATGGGAAAGAAAGACACAGTCAGTAGTGTGCAGGATGCCTATGAAAATAATTACATGCTAGCAGTATGATATCATTTAATATACTTTTATAGCTCTTCTGTATTAAAATTGTTGAAAAAATTGTCTCAAGTGTGCTATTTTTACATAGTTGAATACCCTAGTTAACACCAATAGTTTTAATAGTAAGCAACAAGAGATTTACATAGTGTATCACATTGTTTTCATATTCTGGACATATATGTACAGCAATTACATTTTAATTACTGTGATAGGCTGTATGGACCTTATTGATGTGTCTTAGAAAATATGCAGTAAAACGTGAAATATAGAAAAATTATACATGACTGAATTAAGTGTATTTATTTTTCAGAAAAAAAAGAATAAAATGCTGTAAAAATATATCTAAATATAGCTGTATTCCCAGTAAACCATGCAGCTGGGTTGCAAAGATTTGTGAAACTGTATACCAATGTTGCAGTTGTTTTTTTTTTTTTTTGCTTGTTTGTTGGTTTGAAAAACTAAGGTGCATATTTAAAAGTGAAACATTTCTCAAATACTTAAGACAGAAGCACTGGCATATTTTTTCAAGAGATACCATAAATGGACCATAGCTTCTGCTAGAGCTAAATCACTGTGCAAGCATTCCAAATCAAACATGAAATACTTTTTTTAAGATCAGAGAGAGACATTTAGCAGTTAGACTTTGCCTTCTGAAATATGTACAGAGAATGTTTTGGCCTGAATGCTCATATCTGGAAATTATTGCCTGTGAGATTCATGTGACTACTAAATGCTTTTAAATGTCAAGCAGTCAGGACATAGTAAATCATATACCTTGTGGTTAGTAGTAGGAAAAGAAAACTATTACAAAGTGTTTTTCTGAATGCCACCTATATGACTGCATCTTTGTTTTGGTACTTATTTCCTGTATATGTAGTCTTTCAAAGAGCATTGCTTAATTTTTAGTTATTTCAGCTTAGTAGTTTAATTATTCAACTCCACTAGCATATGGGTGGTGGTTTATGTATTAGCATAGTTTCATAGGTAAGTACTAGGCTATCTGCCCAAGGGCATTTATAAGCCTAGCCAGAGTGTGTTGGCTTTCGCCACCCCCTTGGTTTAGTTCCCTGTGCCTCTGATCAGCAGAGCCATTAGTTCCCTGTGCCTCTGTCCAGCAGAGCCACTGCAGTGATCACCGGGGTTTCCCATCCACCCGTCAAGGTTTCTCTTGAAGAGTGCTAGTGAAGGGATCTGCCTGATGTATATTGGAATCTTGTTCCAAAGCATGTGGAGTCTCTGGGTCAGGAATCTATCCCTCCAGCATGTCCTATTTATCGTTGGGGTAAGGTTTATATCCCTAGAGTGTGTGGCTCTCAGGGATTTTTTTTTTTTAGGTGGAGCATATCCATCAATTCTGGGTTGGACATGGCCTTGTATGTCAAACAGAGATCACCTCTGAGTAAGCGGTATGCAACCGAGTACAGCTGGAGTTTCTTTAGTCGGGTTGCATAGGTCATCTGTTTGAGGCCAGTGATCCTCTTGGTGAGGTACTTTTGTGGTCTTTCCAGCTGTTGCAGGTGTCTTGTAAGGTACATCCCAAATGGGGCGTTGTATTCTATAATGGGTCTAATAAGTAATGAGTAGAGAGGCACAATAACCTCCTTTGTTCTAGATGCAAACCCTTTTGAGATTAGGTGAGCCACATAGGATTTTCTAACGACCTTGGCAATATGATAATCAAAGGAGAGATTGCTATCTACTTGGGTCCCCAGATCCCTTATTACTTTTTCTATATTTAGGGAACTACCACCTATGTGGTAGTTCACGGGCACTTTGTTTTTTCCAAAGGGGATGACTATGCACTTTTTGGCATTCAGCTTGAGGCCATGATTTTGATACCAGGTATCCTTCTCAGATGTAAGTGTAGTCTTGGTGACTTATTAACTATGGGTAATTACACTTACAAATAACAATTGCGTAAGAGATCTAACTATTGAACAATTACATTGTCAATGTTTTAGCTTACTTGTCAATGATAATTGTGTTCTTTATATGTGCTACATTGCTTTAGCTAGTAACAATAAGTGATTATATTGAGAGGAAAAGGGGTATTGGCATTAGGACAGCTTTATTTTCCATTCATAAGTGTGTGTACCATCCCAGTTACTTATAACTGGTAGTTAGAATTACCCAGGTTCAAACCCTGAACCGTGGGACAAGGGCCTGCATTCTCTACCCACACCACCACTTGTGATTCAGGGAGTTAAGTCCATAGCTCTCAATTGCCTACATTTTCACAGAATATTTGGCTCATACTTTTGGTCTGTTCACATTAAAATTTGTGGTTTTGTGGCAAATCAGCGAGAACGGAATTCAGTAAATAATGATAGTCCTTTAAGTTTCAGTCTTCCTATCTTTTTTTGGAAACATGGTAATACAAAACAATATTTCAGCAACTTTCTAAGATTATACAAACAATATTTAAAATGTGTCCTTGGTTTTGGGCCTTTGCCCCCTCCCCTCAATAAATTTTGGCTTTTTCCAGATTTCTTCTGCTGTGAAATTGAGAGATTCAGTTCTGTTAAGGGGATGGTGCATTGGCGCAGTGGTAGTCTTGTTGCCTTCCAGCAAGAGGTTCTCTGGTCTGATTCTTCGCTGGGGTGCCGTCTGTATGTCCTCCCTGTGTTTGTGTGGGTTTGCTCTGATTTCCTTCCATATTATAAAGACATGCATCTGGAGCATTTCTCCCTGGTCCTCTGCTGAAAATTGTCTTTGTTCCAAGTTGGACTTTCCCAGTAAACAAATGTTAAATAAATAAAAAAGGATGACAAGGAACTGAGAGCTTCAGAGGAAGAGAAGTTTAGTGGTGCTTATTCCAAGTCTGTTTGCACTGTCAGTAGCACAACAGGTTGTAGCCTTACTTTTGATGCAGAAGGCTGTGGATTCTATTCCCACAGTATACAGATGGATCACTGATACTGTACTGTGTTGTAATTTAAAGGGAGTGGATGCTGCAGTCCTCTGAATATCCTTCTTTGGAGGAGTTATCCAGTAACTATGAACCTGTGAATTTGCCATCCATTCCCTATTGCAATATTATTAGTTTACCATTTTTTAATGTAACATAGGCTATTTATTCTTCAAGGGCAACAGCCACTTTATTTGTAGATGAAACAATGAAATATAAAGTTGTTTCCTAGCAGCAACCTCTTCATTAGTTAGAGATCCCTTTAATGTGGAATTATTTAGAGGACTGACTTATGCAGAGATTTTGCATATTTACTGATATTGGTGGATTGTAATGACAAAAGTTTGAGTGGCCTTTTATGGTTGAACTTTTCTGAAATGGGTATTTTTGTCATTATTGGTTCATACATTTTGTTTCATTGCTTACTAGAAGACTGTTCAAAACTATGAATTTAAAACACATTCAAACAACTGATGCTGTACTATACAAGGTATATAATTTAATACAATCAGGAAGGTGAATCAAAGAATGCATACATGTATGCATGGCCCTAAAAATGTGTTTGAAAACAGCCCAGAGGAAAGTGTGAAAGGCTCAAAATCATGGGCAAATTTTAGGCTTTACCCTTGTTACCAAAGCAATGGATGAAGGTAAAACAGTTCACACCACATTACCTAGACCTGGTCAAGCCTTTTGACACAATACCCTACTCAGGTGGAGTACAAACGATGAATAATGTAGGAGCAAACACTTGCATCACTAGCTGGATTGCCAGCTTGCTCACAGGATGCAGGAGATCAAAATAGGGGAAGAGACCATTCACCAATGGAGTCCCCCAGGGTTCGGTGCTGAGACCTTTTCTATTTGGCATATACATCTCAGAAGTAAAAGGAAATACCAAAGGTCTTTGGCCAGCTAAGTTTGAGATGACTGCAAGCTAGGAGCAGTTATTGAATCCCCAAATGAATTAACCATCATGCAGAAAGGTTTGTCCCAAATAATAACTGGTGTCAAAATCTTGACAATTCCCTCTGAGAACTGACCCAGTTGTTTGGCACTTGGAAACTTGTGTGTACAGTGACCTAACTTTTGACCAAGATGTGCCCAGATTGTGACTAGATCTAGAGATGTTGTTGTCACCCTTTCCAAAGCTCTCATTAGGTCAATCATTTTGTATAATGCCCACTTTGGCGTGTATCTGTCTAGCCTCATGCAACAATTGGAATACCTTCAGAGATAACTTACTAAAATGATAAAAGTACTAAACAACAGGGCTTGCATGGACCACCTCAAAGATTTATTACTATACTCAGTATCCTACAGAGTACTTAGATGTGACATGTCTGGCATACAAGGCATCCTCTGACCTAATACAGATGGACCTACTGAACATCAGCAAGTCAAATGGCATCAGAAATACTCAGTCCAGGTATCTAAACTGAATGTTGTGGAGAGATTAGTATATACCACAGAGACTACCACTGTTCCAGGACAGACTATCCATAAAAATAAAACAAAGCTCATCTGTCCATATTCAAATGTAACTTGGATCTAAGGATGAGTGACAGAAAATGTACTCCAGGATTGCCCCTCATGTTTATTCTCACTATGGCTAATATACAATTATCAAACATGGGATAGGTAAGACCAATCAGAAAATGTTAATTCAAGCAGCAAAAGGGAATTGGCTAAGCATAAAATGTCCTCCAGGTGAGCCTAAGTTGTGGTAGTAACTAGTTATAAAAAATTGCCCTTTTTAGATCACTAAGTTCCCCTCTCACCCTAATCCCCCCCCCCCAGTCTTCAACGGCTCCCGGCGCCTATGATCTAAACCCAGGTCTAGCCAGAAAAACAAGCCTCAGTGGAAGACCATGGGCATAAATAGACTATATGAAAGAAGGAAAAAATTCCTGTCTAGAAGTAAGTGGGAGGAAGCACAATAGAGAAAAAAAAATCCCTCATTAGTCTTAACAGGCAAATCAGGGAACTAGTCAAGTCTTCAAAGGCTAAATAAGAGATTAAAATAGCCTCCCATGCAAAGGATAACCGCAAAGTATTTTTTAGTTAATGTACAAAATCTTAAGAGAAACACTCAACAATGTGCTGAGTTGGCTGTAAATGGCACCACCTGTACTGAGCCAAAAAAGTAGCAAACCTAATGGCTGATAAATTCAGCTAAATTTTACCCCCTCTTCATCTCTGGTCACGCCCCGCCATAAAATACCCCTACCATTCCTTTGCCTGTTATCACAAAAGAACAGGTCATCAGTGCACTCTCTAATGCTAGAAGCATGGCATCAATGGGCCCTGATGGAAGTGCATACAACCAAAAACATATTGTAAAAAGCATTCATATATAACAAAGGCATTTAAAATATTCACCTAAACAAACTGTGTGCTTTCAATACAAGTTTAAGAGGGACATTCTCATTTATTCCCAACCCTTTGTGCACTTGCATCCTAACAATCCACTCAAGTTCCACAGTCTCTGCATGATTCTTGATGTCACTCATTCTCAGGGTTTCAAAAACCGTATCAATAACTCTAAACTTGAACTTATTGCTCAGCTCCCTTCTCCACTACATGTTTTTCTAGAGCGTGTGACATGTACTTGATATTAATGGAATACAGATGTTCCTTATACGCTCCTTAAACTTCCGATTGCTCTTCCCCACATAGAATGAAGAGCATGTGGCACAGTGCGCTAAGTAAATAACATATTTAGTGTCACAGCTAGCAGACACTTTAAAATAAAATCTCATGCCATTATCAGAGTTCACAAAAACATTATCTGTCTCAATATATGTGCAATAATTACATCCTCCACATGGAAATGTGCCATTTCTTTCAATCCCATCCCTACGCTCCTTAACTCTATCAGGGTAGCAAAGGAGCCGCTTAAGATTCTTTTTATTTTTAAACACAAAGGCAGGTTCATCACCCACAATAGTCCTAATCTTCTCATCTGTTAACAAAACCGGCCAATGCTTCTTAATAACAGCAGTAACATCATTCACGTTACTGCAGTATGTTATTGGTAAGCTGAAGCATCTAAGTGGTTCCTCTTTCTGTTCTAAGTTCTCAATCAATTTCAGCATCACATTTCCCCCAAAAACCCTTAAGTCAACAACAGTACCTGCCACATTAGCTTTACCAGCAGGTATGAATGATAATCCCCTGTTCAATACAGAGTTCTCAGAGTCTAATAATGTTCTATGTGAGATATTATATATCAAGGGCTCTGAACAGTTTGCCACATCTTTTTTATGGTCTTGTTGCCACCCGTGTCTATGGATTATTTGCTTTTTCTTCTGCCCTGATTCGGTTGGCCCAAAGACTGATTGGTTCCATGCTGAAATGGAAGTGGTAGGCAGGAAAAAACTAGTTTAGTGGGTCAAGATTGTTCTCAGTATTCTTAAAGCCCTCATGATTTGTTTTACGTCTGACAACTGGTTCCTTAGTTGTTCCACTACCATTGCCCCTTGGGGTCTTATAAACAAAACCTTTAGAAGATCCAACCTCATACTCAGCCCTTTCATTAGTAATAAGTACAGGGGTCATTATACCATTATTGTCACTGGTGGATGTTGGCACAGAAGTTCTCCATGTATTATTAACATTAGCCTCACTTGACCTACTGGAGTTCCTGGGCCAAGAAAACACATTGCCCTGGTTAAAATCATTAGTATTACAATTTAGAGTCTTTTTCTTTTGTAAGAGAAGTCTCTTTTCATATAATACTATATTATCAATAAGTTCATTCAGCATTACATCAGCCAGTTCAGTGTCGGCTAAGTTATATAACTCATTTTGTTGTATTTTAATTTTACCCACAAGCTCATACTCCGTTTGTTTAAAAAAGTCAATTTAAAGTTTAAGGTAACTAAAACTTACTTCCAAGTTGATCTTCTGACATCTTGCTAATAGTTCGGGATAAACATTCCTGTATGTGGCATTTTTAAAATCCTCAGACCCCTCGGCACCACTCCCAGCTGCAGGCATGCCTCAAAATTAAAATGCTGTAGTTGAAGGCATTTTAAGCAATACAGGTCATTCTCCAGGGTGCGTATTTTAAAATAAACAGCCCTCTCTGTCTCTGCTCCATTGCCAGCTGGTTCCCAGAGTCAATAAATGCAGAACTGTTGTAGTTTATTCCACAAATAGGTGATATCAGGAATCATACAGAGACTGTGGAACTTGAGTGGATTATTAGGATGCAAGCGCACAGAGGGTTGGGACTAAATGAGAATATCCCTCTTAAACCTGTATTGAAAGCATGCAGGTTGTTTAGGTGAATATTTTAAATGCCTTTGTTATATGTGAATGCTTTTTACAATATGCTTTTGGTTGTATGTACTTGTAGCTTTCAATGAAAAAGGATGTGCAAGTCAATTTAGCTCATGATTGTGGAGTATGTAGTAGTATTTAAGCAGCGTCTGTTGTGAATATGATGGATGTGATGAAGCAGAGTTTTTATTTTAAGTGAAAGCGCTTATCCTTGTTTATTTGTGGAATAAACTACCACAGATTTTACCTGCCTGTGTCATTCCTAGTGCAACTCTTTTGTGGACTGTGTTTATACATTTTTTGGCTGTTTGTTGCACTTGGTTTACCTGAGTTGTGCATAGCTGTTTTTCTGGAAAATGTATCTATGTGTATGAGCAGTTTGACAATGTGAGGTATTGCCAACTATGCCAGGAGAAGTAGGGCAGTGGAGGTGTAACATATGCCAGCACAGCTAATGGGAATTTTAAAAAGAATTATATGTCATTTGTATATCAAACTGATTTGTACAGATGCCTGTGTTGAAAAAATGTATTTGTAAACTGTTTTTGTTAAAGATGTAACAAAAGTGTGTCCTGCTGGACAGAAAAGAAATATACATTTATATCAGACTGTACTGTTGTAACTGAGGAAATGTGTATATGCTAAGAGAGGATAGTGGAAGAGAAGAGGTTAATCGCAGTCCAGCTAACTTTGAAAAATATTAAATTAAATTACTTAATTTAGGCCATAAGGATTGTATCTTACGGTTCTAACTGCAGCCTAAGATGAAATATCTGTGCCAGAGAATGGTTTATTAGCTCCTGTAGGAAGAGTGGAAGTGTTTTATTGATTTATAAATTCCAGAAGTTGCAACGGATCTTTGCAAAGCTCTACATGTGTGTATTATTTACACACACATGAAATTCTGGTTCAGTTGCTAGGTGGGGGGCTAGCATGGGAACCAGAAGTCAGATAACCAGATGTATGTGATGTTATTCTGTAATCCATCATTGAAATTATGTTTTTAAATACTAGATGAGACTGAAGTTTCAGAGCACTCTGTTTTTGAAATCTGACATAAAAGGATCTCTCACCAACTTCATCTTGTCTTGTAAGTGACCATGGAATAGTAATTCTTTAGATCAGTCAGGAAAATATAATGAGATTAGTTAAGTACTGTTTATTCTGTATCTGTGTGAGTCTATTTAACTGTATTATTTTACTATTTCCTCTGATTGAAACTCTTGTGTTTACTGTAAATATATAGTTCATATTTTCATGTTATTTTATTACTTATTATTAAATATATTTAAACTTTTCATTATGGATTGTCCTTTAGAGAATATTTTAACCTTAGAGAGTACCCATATCTATTTGGTGACTCTGTGGCCACTCCTGAAAGCCTTACTGCATTGGTCAAAACACTACAATTTGTATTAATATTAATTTCACTCAGTATAATTGGGTACACTTATAAGAGCCTTAGAGTAGATGGCTTTGGATTGTCTGGTGGCAGTAACTATCTTATAGTCTGAGCAGAAGAGGGCATAGCTAGTAAATCTCTGACAGCCTTTCCCAGGTGTGTGTGTGTGTGTGTGTGTGTGTGTGTGTGTGTGTGTGTGTGTGTGTGTGTGTGTGTAAAGATCAAATCTCAAAGAGTGTATGTGTCAACTGCTTGGGGCAAGGACATAGAGCTCTGAATTCACAGAGAGAGTGGTGGAGGACTTGGCTGTATAGCTATACAAGTGGGGAGACTTATTAGTGACCTGGATGGAGACAGAGAGAGAAACCCAGACCCCAAATTGAGTGTGTTCCCTGTGTGCTCTTAAGGGAAACTGGGCTTGATGCAGAGAGCTGCATCTGGAAATATTGCATGCATCTATTTTTGTTCCAAGTGAATGTTCCTCTTCAGTGTCACTTGTGAGGATTAAGGCTCCTTGATTACTATACCAGAGAGGTGATTCCACAAGCAGAAACAGAAGGAGAAAGACAGAGAGAGATGCCCTTGTATGCATCATTAATGTAAAGCATTCAGCAGCAGAGAATGATTTGAAAAGCCTCTTGTGCTGAAGGTAAATGTCATTTGTTCGTATGGAGAGGGTGCTATGTGGCCAAAGTTAGTAACTCTTGAAGAATATCAGCTAGAAAGTTGACTGGAAAGAATGTTGGAGTAGCAAGTAGTGACTTGTAGATATACTGAAAGGATTATAAAGAACTTTCTTCATAGAATATATGAAGTTTCTTGTGTACATGCCTGAGAAAACCACAGCCTGATTTAGGCTTAGGAAGGCATCCAAAAAAACCGCAAGACCGAGTTATTTTTCAGTAAATGATTTAGCTAAAGCAGAGGTATGCTGCCTTTTTATTTGATCATGTTTATGGAATGCAGTAAAACCAAATTAATGTGTTGTGTCTTTTACATATACACTATCTGTCTACCTATCTATATCTATCTAGCTCCTTAGCTATCAGAGATTTTCTGTGAATATTTGTGTGTATTTCTTACTGAGCATGCCTGGGGATGAGTGCAAGCAAAGGAGTGCAAATCAAGCCTGCTAAGCAGTGAGATCAGGAGACTTTCCTTTTCCCCACTATTGTGCATTCTTCAGTGTTACTGTCTATAAATGTAGCAGGGGTGTAGGGACACAGCCCTCCACATGGGAGTTCAAGGGAACTTTCCCACTGCAAAAAGACTTGTTTTAGTAGATTGCTTTTATTTTCAGTGATTTGAGAGCTTAACAGAGCAAATCAGCTATATGATTGTCAATTACATGTATTTTGAGTAATGAGACTATAACCAATATATATATATATATATATATATATATATATATATATATATATATATATATATATATATATATATATATATATATAGATATATATGGGTCTACTTCATTTGCCCTAACTTCCAATTGACTGACACCCATTTAACTGACCCCATTTGACTGAAACTTCATTTGACTGACACTTCATTTGACTGACACGTATTAGTGGCAGTCTCCAGAGCACTGTAAGGCAAGTAAATGGAATATGTCCCCTTCCCCACTGTAGTGCAACCCTGGAGTTAGAATATATAGTTAGAGGTGTGTGGGGGGGCACAGCACCCCTTGGTGTGGGGCCGAACCCCCCCACTTAATTTCATATTGTATTGTGTGGTTTTGCTTAAATATTGCTTAGTAAAACAAAAGTAAGTGGGGGCTTCTCCCCCCACAACCCCCATTGTGGGGGGTTGTGCTCCCCACACACCCCCAACTATATATTCTTACTCCAGGGTCACACTACAGTGGGGAAGGATACATATTCCATTTACTTGCCTTACAGTGCTCTTGAGACTGTCAATAATACTTGTCAGTCAAATGAAGTGTCAGTCAAATGAAATTTCAATCATTTGGTCTCAGTCAAATGGGTGTCAGTCAATTGGATGTTAGGGAAAATTAAGTAGACCCATATATATACATATGGATTCCTATTACAAGAACAAAAGTTCACTACTTCAAACTTGTAATAGGAAGCCTCACTTCTGCGAAAGTTCACTTTAACGAAAGTTAACTTTTGCATAAGTGCACTTCACCGAAAACACCGCAGCACAATGGAGGACATAAAAAACAAGCTATGTCCTCCACTATGGTGTGATAGTCACGGACCTTAGGGTTAGGGCACAGGTTAGGGTAAGGGGATAGTTAGTAAAGCTATCCCCTTACCCTAACCCATGCCCTAACCCTAAGGTTTGTGACTATCGCACCATAGTTGAGGACATTGCTATGTCCTTCATTGCGCTGCAGTCGTCACGGACCTTAGGGTTAGGTCACGGGTCATGGTAAGGGAATAACCCTACGGGCTATCCCCTTACTATGACCCGTGCCCTAACCCTAAGGTCCGTGAGTACTGCACGGAAGTTCAGTACAACACCTGTTCGTTGTACTGAACTTCGCATAAGTGCACTTTCGATTAAGTGCACTTTCACTGCAGTGAGCATTCCATGCACTATTTCAAATTAGTGAAAATTCGATCTAGTGTATGGAACCCATGCATACATACACACACACACACACACACACACACACACACACACACACAGACAGATATATATATATATATATATATATATATATATATATATATATATATACACATATACACATATACAAATAAATAGATACATATAAATATATGAGCTACCTTAAATAAATAAAACAGGTAAGCTGTTGATCTCTGTTTGCCAATCACAGATGATCGATAAATAGCTGACTGATTAGCCGGCAAGAGCGCTGTTATAATTAGGGAAGGGATTATGCCATTCCCCACTACTGTGTGATCTTGGAGATGATATACACATCTCTGTATATATAAAATAAATACATAAATAAATATATATACACCTACATACTTACTATCAAAGTACCACAGACTGGCCACATTAAATACAATAGCCTAACATCTAAGAAAGTTCAATATCTAATTAATAACATACATTATCCTTTGTTTATACTAAAAAGGCATTCCTTATAAGATGGAGACATCCATCCTAACCCTGGCCCAGCCAATATCCTATCCATTGAATCTCTTATCACTAAAACCTCTATCCCACACACCCCAAACAAACACCCCAACTCACTCCTGATAGCATACCTCAATATTCAAAGTGTTAATAACAAAGTTCCCCATCTCCATGCTCTCTTGGATGTACACTCTTTTGACATTCTATGTTTGACAGAAACTTGGCTAAAACCAGGAACCCAGGATAATGAAATCCTCCTACTAGGATACAATATATTGCAACTAGACCGTAAAAAGAGAAAGGGAGGGGGAGTAGCATTTCTTTTCAAGGATGGATTACAAGTCACCTCTTTACCTTATAACCCACCTAAAGACAGTAATGCAGAAGTTCTTATTTCCAAACTACAGCTGAATTTTAGTAAATCCATATACATCTTCTGCATCTATCTACCTATCTCCTGGAAACAATATATGTACACTAGAAGATATTCTTAGCTGGGTATCATCAACTTTCCCACAAGAAACTATAACCCTAGGTGACTTCAATATTGTCTGGAAGTGCATTAATACTGACCATCCTACTTCTCATATTAACATTCATGGCTTCTCTCAGACCATCACCTCCCAGACTAGAATTAACAAACCAACCAAAAAAGAGAGCACCTTGGATTGGATCCTTATTAATAACTACCACCAACTTTATAAAGTATGTATCTTCCCTGATGATGTCAGTGACCACTCTTTGACCTACATAATCAGGCAAAATATTGATATCTCTCACCAAACTTCATATAGGACTATACGGTCAAACAAACATTTTAACCAAGGGCTATTCCAGACTGAACTTAGCTCTTGTGATTGGTCTCCCCTAAAAACCCTCCCACTTGAAGAAGCTGTCAAACCCTTTAACTCTAAATTGTAAATATCCTTGACCAACATGCACCAAAGCGCATTATCAGAACTAGGTCAAGACCAGCCCCATGGCTCTCTAAAGACACCAGGCAAAAATACTACTCAGAAATAAAGCCTGGACTAGGTGGGGAACTGCCAAAACATATCAGATCAACAAACATTTAGACAAATGAGAATTGTGACAAAAAAGCAATACTTACAGACAACAAAAAAAAAATGTTACTGTAAAATGCAGCAAACACACCTAAACAATCCCCAAAAATTCTGGGCAAGTATCAATAGACTGTTACACCCAGGTCACTACAGTACACCAACCCCAACTGGTGCTAATCATGAGACTCCCAACCAAACTGCTAATGCCTTTAATATCTTCTTCACTGAAGCCATCCAATCTCTAGCCAGCCAGCTAACCCCTGACAGCTCCAGCATTCTTAACCCCATTACCAGCTCTCTTCCTACTTTTCTATTACAACCCATCTATACTAATTTCATCTACAAACTCATTCTAAAACTTAAGCCTTGTACTCCTGCTGACCAGATTCCGGCTCAATATCTGCAAAAAGCAGCTAAAGCAGTAGCTTATCCTATATCCATCCTAATAAACAGAACCATTAATGAGGGAACCATCCCAATCATCTGGAAAATCTCACACATTTTCCCTCTACATAAAGGAGGCAACTCCAATGAATATTCTAACTATCGACCTATAGCCCTACTATCCCCCTTGGCAAAAATAATGAAAAAAATGCATTCATCATCAGCTTCTAGACTACTTACTTCAACACAACATACTAGCACAAAGCCAACATGGCTTTAGACCATACCATAGTACCACTACAGCCCTCTTATCCTTCACTGACACCATTAACAGAAATCACAATAACAATGCTCTCTCTTCAGCTCTATTTATTGATCTTCAAAAGCTTTCGATATGGTAAACCACACATTGCTTATAAATATTCTCAAATCACTTTCTTTTGACACTCTAGCTGTACAATGGTTCAGCTCTTACCTGAGCGACAGTCAGCAAGCTGTTATGTGGGAAAATAATCTATCATCCCACCTGCCCGTTACACTAGGTGTCCCCCAGGGCTCCATTCTAGGTCCTCTATTATTCTCTATTTTTATTAATGATCTCTGCAAAGCTACTCCTCATGCAACCTGTATACAATACGCAGATGATTCAACAATAATCTGCACGGCTAAATCTTCATCTGAACTACAATCCCTAACTCATAAAATGTTTAACATAGTGGAGTCATGGTTCTTAAAATGCTGCCTCTTCCTGAATCCTAAAAAAACTAAGCTCCTGCTCTTTAACCCTACCCATAAGTCTACACCTATAGATTTCTCTGTTACTTCTAATAATGGTACCCTCTTGTCCACTGACGCTACCACCAACTCCTAGGAATTACTATAGACAACAACCTTAACTTCGACTCCGATATTAATAACACTATAAAAATATTTAACAGAAAAATGGGCTCCCTATATACAGTCAAATCCTTCCTCACTCCTATAGCAAGAACTACTATTGCCCACTCACATCTAATCTAGATTTCCTGAATTTCCTGAAGATTGAGATTTCCTGAATTTCCTGACTGTTGACATCCATCTAAAGTGAACACTTACTTTCCCAGTGCTGTACTGGTCCCCTGAGCAGAACTTTTACTAACACTCAAAAGAACCAAAGTTTTGTCCTGCCGCATGTATATCATTCCCTGGTGTATCCTGCCTTGAATTTCCTGAATGATGACATCCATTTAAAGTGAACGCTTACTTTCCCAGTGCTGTACTGGTCCCCTGAGCAGAACCTGTACTAACACTCAAAAGAATCAAAGTGTATGTACCTTTTTAGAAAGTTGTCTGCACATCCAGTAGCAATATTATAATACTATGTGTGCATGCTAGCAGTCTACCGCAGAGCCCACTCAGCCTGCTCTCTCCAGTCCCTTACCCCCCGTAAGTGCCTAGCCCCTCTCTGCTGTTAACTGATCTGTTCACTAGATGGCAGCATTAACCAACTTTTAAATACTTTATTGTAAAGTAAATCAAGCTACTGGATATTTGTCTGTCCTACTTGCTCTACGGCCTGCCAGACCTTCTGTAGTCTCCCTTCTCCCCCTCAATCTCTCTTAGCAGAACTGCACCTTACTCCTGAGCCTTGCTGCTCTGTGCTTACTACTCACCTCACTGATTGTTCCTTGCTGACTTGCTCTTCCATTTCCTTGTTGCTGACCTGTTCCATTTGCCCTGCAGGCTCACTCCGCTCCCCTACCCTACCCCCAAATTTCACCCACCCCCAGTGCTCCTACATTTATTCTCCTCCTAACATCCCTCCCTCTCTCCACCGACCAATCCTCAACACTTTCCCTCCACCCCACCTACCTCTCACTACCTCACCCCTTCCCTCCTAAGTCCCTTAACCTCATCTCTATTACATCCAACAGGCCCCACCTATCATGCACTCTCCTACTCCTAAAACCTTTATTTCCACATCCATCCTCATCCTTCTTCTACTTCCTCTATACCACGCCACTTCCTATACTCACTTCCATCTACACCCTCCACCTCTGCCTCCCCACCTCCCCCACACAACACACTTCCACAGCATCTCAGCCTCTTTAGTTCCCTCCCACCCTTCCCTCCTCTTCAAGGTAAAACTTCTCCCAATCACTATTAAATACTACAAACCCAGACCTTTTTATTACCAGACACTTCTAAATACAAACCAAAACAACTTATTCCTTATCTCACTTACCTCTGCTTAGTCAGTGACATTCACCCTAATCCAGGACCAAACTTCTCTCCTGCTAACCACACTAGCTCCCACAATAATTCCACCAATAAATACCTCAAATTCCTCACCATCAACGCCCAAAGCCTAAAAAATAAAACAATCCACTTTCATGTCTGGCTCACTCACAACTCACCTGACATTGTAGCCATCTCTGAAACCTGGCTAAACCTCACATAAGTGACTCTGAATTCCTTCCCCCTGGATTTCAATCACTTTGATCTGACTGCCTAAGTACTCGAGGTGGCGGTGTTGCACTAGTCTACTCCAACCAGCTGTCCTTTACTCCATATCTTAATCCCATCCCTTCTTTCAATAATGCTGAACTTGTAGCAGGCCTTCTAAAAATTAACAATCATAAAAGCATCTGCTTCATTTCCCTCTATATTCCTCCAGGTAACAACAACAACACCCTGAAAGACATTCTGTCCTGGGCCTCATCAAATATTAAACTGGAAACCTACATATTTGGTGATGTAAATATAGACTGGAACAAAATCAACAACCCTAACCCCACCATGTCAATCAATCTATTTAACTGCACTTAACTAACACCATCACTAGACCCAACAAAACCAACCCCCAGGCTCCATACTAGACTGGATCCTAGTATCTCATCCCAATAAAGTGATACAATCTAGTGTCATACCAGACCCATTAGGAGACCACCTCCCTGCCTTCACCCATCGAGCTTCTCTCACCCCTCCACACTCCCACCAGTTTATCCACACTCGGAACCTCTCTAACTTTAACTCTACTATTTTCTCTGATTCTTTCAGGAATACCAATTGGAACCCCCTGAAAACTCTTCCATTAGACTCAGCCGTTGACTTTTTCAATTCAACATTCTTAAATGTCCTTAACTCCCTAGCTCCAGTAAGAACAAAAAGAGTAAATACTAAGACCACCCCGTGGTGTGGCTTACCAAAGACACCAAAAAGATTATGCTACAAAGAGATAAAACCTGGAAAACATACCTCCAAACTAAACAACCAGACATCTTACTTAAATACAAACAACTAAGAAACCTTGCCAAAAAACAAGTTATCAAAGATAAAAAGTCCTACTACATAAAAAAGCAAACAAATCATGCAACCCCCCCCCCAAAAAAAAAAAAATTTTGGAACTCTATCAACTCTCTCCTTAGGCCAGGTACTAAAAACAATCCCTGCCCCAACACCAGCAAATCTGACCTTGAAATTGCCTCACTATTCAACACTTTATTCACCACTTCTATTGCTGAGCTACCCAAGACCTTTACCAACAACAACCCTCAACCTCACCCCAACCAAACATCCTCTTCCCCCCACTTTCAAACTCAAACCCATCTCCACCTATCAAATAAAGAAACTACTCTCTAAACTAAAGCCTTGCTCCAATACCCCTGACAACATTCCCTTCTCCTTCTTAAAAATAGCCACCAATGGTATTGCTCTCTCTATTAGCATCCTGATCAATAGATCCCTACTTGAATCTTATGTACCCAAACTATGGTGCTCTGCATATATTCTTTCAGTTCACAAGGGTGGAAAAAACTGAAACGTATCTAATTTCCACCCCATAGCCATCCTTTCCCCTCTCTCTAAACTCCTTGAAAAATTTATCCACCTTCAGCTTGCCATTCCTTTCCAAACACCAGCTACTCTCTCCTACCCAACATGGCTTCCGCCCAGGACATAGTACCAACACCGCCCTTCTCTCCTTCTTACATACTGTCAATTTAGCCCGTGACTCTGGTAATTTAGTATCCTCAGTTCTGCTGGAATTATCTAAAGCTTTTGATACCATCTGCCACACCCACCTTCTAAATCATCTGTCTAATCTCAATCTCTCCAAGAAAACTCTCTCCTGGTTCTCCAGCTATCTTTCCAACAGGTCCCAGGCTGTCAAATAGGGCCAGGGCACCTCCACCTTTAGTCCTACCCCCACTGGAGTACCCCAAGGATCCATACTTGGCTAAATTCTATTCAACAACTTTATTAACGACTTTTACATGGGATTACCTAATACTACAATTGTTAAATATGCTGACGATTCTACTTTGCTCTGCTGCGCCTCCAACTTAACAAATCTCCAACTACTGACACAAACAGCCTTCTCAACTATCAAAAACTAGATGCTCCAAAATCACCTCTCATTAAATGCTAACAAAACTAAAATCCTTCTATTCTCTCCTTCCAAGTCCTCCCCTATTGATAAAAACTCATTCCAAATAACCAGCCATAACAACTCCATTTTAGAAGTCGTTCCCTCCGCCAAACTTCTTGGTGTAACCATTGATGAACACCTGAAATTTAAAACTCACGTCCAGCTAAACATAAAGAAAACCCACATAAAACTCGGCCTACTTTATAGAAACAACCACTTCCTCTCTCCTGCTACCAGACTAACTCTCGCCACTACTTATCTCCTTCCCTCACTACTGTATGGCGCCCCTCTGCTTACTAATTTATCCTCCTCACTATCCTCCAAACTAGAAGTATATTACAATAAAATCTCCAGATTTGCTACCAAAGCCAAATCTTCCTCTCATCACTGTTCCTCCCTTCACTCATTAAACTGGCTTGAACTCCATAACCAACTTGAGTTTTCCAAATCACGACTGTCTATAGACTACTATTCCAACCTACCAAATGCCCTGCACTATCCAATATCCTACAACCATATACTCCCCATAGAACACTTAGATGTACCCACCAAAACCTAATCACCATCCACAAACCCAAGCGCCCAGCTGGTCAACTTCTGCTTTCCTTCACCTTAGCCAAAAAATGGAATGCTCTTCCCTCCGCTCTTAGGACCTGCGATAACCTCGAAAACTTTAAAACTCTTCTTCATTCTCACTTTTACTCAAACAGGAAATGCAACTGTACTTTTCACCCTATACCACTCAAGGTCTCCTCCAGCTTTACTCCTGGTTAACCTCTCACCTAGCTAACCTTGCTCATTTGTATTATGTATATATAACTATACTGTAAAATCTAGCCTCAAGGCCATTTAATTGTCTTTTACACCTAAACAAAATTGTAATTGTTTGTTTCTTTATGAATGCTACCTATTTATTTGTCAGTAATGCAAAGTTTCTTAGTAATTATTCATGTAACTATGTATTGTTGGAGCTTTTCTCCCCGGGCCTCCACTGAAAACGGGCTCCCCGAGCCGAGTAGACCTCCCCGGTCATCAAACTGGAATAAATAAATAAATAATCTCAACACTTCTTTATGCCTCACCAATCTATACTAATCTGTCAAAAAAATAATCTTCTCAAATTAGCTACCTCCTATAACAACATTGCCAGATTTACCACTGGTAATCCCTTCAGAACCCATCACTGTGAGAATCTAAAACAACTAGGATGGCTTGAACTACAAAATCAGCTTCAATTTCGCCAACTTACCATTGCACATAAGATCCTCAACCACCCTAACAATATTCCAATACTCTCAAACCTCATAACCCTCTATAAAAATCTTTCTAACTTACGATCATCAAATAAACAGTTAGCATAAGTAAGTCAAACAACATGGCAGGTGATTATCTGTTCTCAAACACTACTGAGAAATACTGGAACCTTCTATCTACTGAACTGACTTCTCTTCCTTCCCTACCCCTCTTCAAACAAAAACTGAAAATACTCCTCAGAACAAACTGGTTATGCCCTTGCAGCAGCACTGACTAACCTATCACCTCTGCTATTCCCTCTACTCTCCCTAATTGAGTTTATATTTTTTATTGCATATGTAAGCAAAACTGTTAACCGGAAACTGTTATGATAGACTTTATGTGAATATCGTGTTCTATATTTTGTAAATAGTTTTAACCATTGTGTTGTAAAATGTATTTTAGTATTCTTCAATGTTAATTTTATTGTAACCTTAAACATTATTTCTCTGTATTTGTCTTGGAGCTTTTCTCCCCGGGCCTCTACTGAAAATGGACACATATCCAGTTAGACTAGCCCGGTCAACAAATGTAAAATAAAAAAAATATATATGTGTATGTATCTTTGTGTGTAGTAGAACCCCTTCAAAAATCAGTTTTATCATCTGCATGTTCCAGCATTATGTCCCAGCACACCTTCCTGTAAATTTTTTTGAAATTGATAACTTTTGTTGATGATTCATAAGTAGCTCAGCATACACACACACACACACACACACACACACACACACTCTCAGTAAATGAAATATACATATTATGTATATTTATATATATACATATATACATAATATATATATATATATATATATATATATATATATATATATATATCTATATATTTTATATATATAAATATATATATATATATATATATATATATATATATATATATATAAAAAAATATATATATATATATATATATATGTGTGTATATATACATATATATATTTTACACATGCATATGTTTGTATATATATATATATATATATATATATATATATGTGTGTGTGTGTGTATATATATATATTTATATCTATATATATATTTGATTATATATATATATATATATATTATATATACATATATCTATATATATATATATATATATATATATATATATATATATATATGTATAGATATATAATATATAATATCCCCAGGATTTACTAATGTTCCTTGTAAGACTAGATTAGTCTTACACGGAAATGCCAGTCTAAGAGTATGACTGCAACACGCCATGCATATTAATGAGGGTGCACTGCCTCAACTCCAAAGCTTACACGGAGCGTGGACGAGTGTAGGGGGGGTGTCGGACTGCCAAGCAGTCCAAAAATCCATGCCCCTGCACTGAAAAAACCCAAGAAATATTGAGTTACATGAGCGAGTCTGCTCACATGTGTACATTGTAACACTACACTCCCCCATATGTTAAACCTCGTACAAAGTTAAAAATTAAAAGAATTTTATTTTTTTTTTGTTTTATTTCCGATATAGCTGCCCATATTTGCACGTGTTTGCACGGGATTGTCCATTGCTTAGCTACAGTTAGCAGCTTAGACACCGAAGAGGATAATAAGAAAAACATATGCAAATTAAGCAAAATAGCAATAGCATAGTGGTTAGAGCCTTCACACAAAGAGGAAGCATTCCCGGTTTGAGTCCCACTACTGCACATTCCATTTTGTGTTGAAAATCTGTATACAAAAATATTTCCTGACATTTATTATGTATACGTTTTGTAAAAAGCATTCAAATGTTATATGTAGTAGTGAACGAATTATATATATATGAAGGTGAAATGGTTATGCATTCTGAGGCATGAGTAACTTATTTTAAGCAATATAAAGCACTGCTAAGCACATTTTAGCAGTATTTAGCATATTTAAAACCAATTGCTCGTAGCTGAGCACCGCATTAACAAGTGCAATGTCTTTGTGCATAGCTGTTCACCGCACCAACCAGCGCAACTACAACGTATTTGCGCATAGCTGCGCACCACGCTAACCAGCACAATGTCGGGCAATGTCGAGCAAAGTTGAGCAAAGTTGGCTAAACACGGCCACACCTCCTTTACTGTACCTTAACCATTCAGGTCTGGCCAGTAGGAAAATAAAAAGCAGTGACAGGGCTCGAACTCAGGATACTGTGCACTATAGTCACAGTACATAACCACTAAGCCATGCCAGCATTTCATAACCATGCACTTTCAACAGACACATATCTATCAAAGGAATATTAAACATTGCTAACATCAGCTAAGCAGGTGTGCCTACAGCTGAGTTTTTTCAAAACTGGCCAATCACAAATAAGTGCGGGAAATGAGGCATATTTAAGCTCCACAGGCAGGAATACTTGCCATAACTGGTTGTAGCTCCCTTCTGCAGTCAGCATGGCTGGTGATGGAGAAGGCACTCGATTTCGAATGCAACACTGGGGCATTGAGGAGACCAAAGTAATGGTTTGGCTCCTTGTCCACAATCATGAGAAAAAACTCCTACAGGGCAAGTACCAGGGCACCCAGTATAAAATGTA
This sequence comes from Protopterus annectens, assembly GCF_019279795.1. Classification (NCBI taxonomy): domain Eukaryota; kingdom Metazoa; phylum Chordata; order Ceratodontiformes; family Protopteridae; genus Protopterus; species Protopterus annectens. The sequence goes on from NC_056728.1 coordinate 200,960,590, forward strand.
GGCCTGGAACATTCTAGCTCATGATCTCACCAGTGCCGCTTGCATTCCTTGGACTGGTGAGCAGGTCAGGCACCATTATTCTGACCTGAAGTTACGTAAGGAGGATCTACTGGACCAGTGGATCCAGGAGTCCCGTGCGATGCCTAATGCCCCAGTACTGAGTAAGTAGCCATTGTATTAAGTAGTTAAGAATTGCTATGCTTGTCTATACTATGGATAGGTATGTCTCAATATCACTGCATTTACTTCACAGCTGCAGGTGTCCGGCCTATGAATCAGCAAGCCCATGAAGATAGGTTGCAAAGGCTGTGTCATCAGGCAGGTGAGTAATTATTCTGCATGTACTGTTATATAAAATGAATGATTGAGCCTTCGAAAAGTGTTTTAACCCAATAAATAAGGTGTAATAAACCTTTAATAAATGTATAATTCCTGGAGTGTGTCTGTGTCATTTTCTTTGATATGTTGTTGTACTGTAGTACTGTTGTATTAAGCAGTGTTAACCCACACTTGGGTAGGCCCATATAACGTGGATGAAGGGAGTGCCAGTAGCTTTTATGCATATTTACAGCCCTCAACTGTTGGTTCATGCCCAGCATGTACAGGTTAATCTGGCACATGAGTAGCTTGGTATTTTGTTCCCCAGAAATGTCAGTGTGCTGCCAGAAATGTAGGGAGCTGTTAACATATAACTGATACTTTCACCTGAACATATCTAGATAATTATATGAAAGTGGAGCTGTCAGTGTACCATCTTAGCAGTAGTGTGTGTGAGCAACTCTCAAAATATGTAGCAGTAACATCTGCATCTTGGACAGTTTGTATGTAAGATACAGCTCATGTATATAATGATCTAGCAAAATCCAATTGCACAATATAAGGACATTGGGTAGTGTAATAATACATGTAAGGGACATATTACTGCAGTTAATGGGAATGTAGTGAAAACTAGAAGGATATATAAGTTGTTAATTGAGCTATCCTTTTCCACCCTACTGTATGTGCATAAAAAATACAATTCCACACCTCAATCGGTATGTCTAATCTCAAAACATTTGTTTGGACATATGTCCTATTGGTTTATAAATATTTGCATTTATTTCTATGCATGTGCCCTGTTAAAATACCACGATATCGGTGGCCTGTTGCCATCAATTCAACCTGCATGCTGTTGTAATGTCCACTATTGTTCTATATATTAATGTGTTATGCTTGCTTTTCAACTGTTGGAAATCTGGGGTGTTGGGTTAATGGGAATACTTCTGCATGCTGTTATAACTAATTGGGAATGCTGTTGACTGTTACTAACCCATATCGTTATTAAACCCTCCAAAACATAGTTCATATGAGAAGGTCGGTTCCAGCGGACCCACCTGTCCCACCTCAGCTGGCCATGGCACCTGGCACCAGCAGGTCCGGTGCCCAGCCTGGGACCTCCTCCACCATTGGCCCTGTGCCATCTTCGATTGGAAGCGCTGCAGGGGATGGCACTTGCCCCCCCCCGTGCAAGCATGGGCAGAGGAGGGCCACCTATCACCCTTTGAACGGTCCAGGCTGTGGTGCATAGAGAGATTGAATGTTCTGTAGCAGAACCTCTATGCCAGCTTGAGGCATGAGTGGCGCAACTCCCGGGTCAGTCTGCCGCTCCTACACATCCCCCAGCACAGCCACCCTCTGGGCTGTGAAGGTGCAGTGGTGACTGCCCATGGGTGGGGACCTCAGTCCCACTGTTTCCATCTGTGGGCTCATGGGCTTGCGATTTCCAAACATCCCTCCTCGTCAAAGGTGTTCACCCACCACATGTGTCATATACAGCCCCTGTATGCATCTTGTTTGTCTTGTCTGTTTACCTCCCCAACCTATCTCCCCAAATATACCTAATTCCCCTACCCCACATTCCACTCTCACCTGAAAAAAAAGGGCAGTTTGCTCCCAAAAAAAAATTACGCCCCATACATAGCTGCCGATTTTGCACACATGTCCACTGGACACATAAAATGTAATTTATTGGCATTACAATATACTTTGTTGTCCTCACCCCTCTGTTTCATATTTGCCTCCAAATTTATTCCATATGCAGTTGTTGCTATTAAAGAAATGGGCAGCTATGGACCTTCCCTACACCCATCCTGCATATCCCGAGCTACTTTCCATACTGTTTTCACTCTTTGTGCCCCTTTTTCACCACTTTCCTATCTCCCCATTTTTCTTTTCTTTCAAAGAAATGAGCGCAGGGTTTAGCGGGAGTAAGCACTATTAAGCAGTTGTTAGTGGGTTTGTGCGAGTGTGCACTTGTTTGCACTTAGCTAAGCATTGCTAAGCATCGCGTAAACTTGAGCAAACCCACTTACAACTGCTTAAAAGTGCTTTAGTCACTCTGTATGTGAGGGCCCTTGTTCTGCTCAGGAGCAAAATAAAACACCTCTGTCAGTCTCAAACCCCGGACCTTGTACACATTGCACAACATGAAGTACCACTAAGCCACTGTAGATATACAAGTTGATGCTGAAATAAATATATCATGCATCAGAATGAGAGAATGTAAAGGAAAATAGGAATGCCATACCACACAACTTGTTCTGTGGATTTTTACCAACAGTTGTTGTGGGATTACATTACATGACTTTGATAAGAGAAGCAGCCATTCTAGCAGGAAATAATGTTATACCATCACTTTACAACCCAACACAGTATCACAGCAGGACAAACACTGGCATATCTGTTTAGGGCAGAGGTCATACCTCCCAACTGTCCATAATTTTCAGGGATGTCCCTGATTTTGACACAAATTTTAGCTCTGTCCCTCTGAATCCCTCCTAAAACTTCTGACTTTGGCCAGAAAGGTGGTGAATTACACTTAATGAATAATGACAATAATTAAGAGTTAGACACTTCTTTTACTTCAGAAAAGGTGTATTAATTCATATGCTCTGATTCTCTCAATGTTTCAACTTAATGGCACTAACATTTTAAAGATGTCCCTGACTTTTTCCTTACTTTTCCCTGAGTCTGTTCAAATATGTACCCGAGTGTTTGAGAGGTCTGGCAGAGGCAGAGACACATGTGTGTGCTTTTACACACTGTGCAAATAGCTTTGGAAGGAGTTTCGGAAGCATACCCTTATGTAGGAATACAACACTGAAATACAAAGGATGTAGCCATGTACTGTTAGCAACCAACTGTAACAATGCCATTGCTCTAATGCTGAAAGACCTGTGTGGTGCACAGACAAAAAATAACAGGCTATTCTCTGGCTACCATCTGGATAGGTCCACAGTTGGGAGTTACGCAGAGAGACTACTTGTCTTGATAAACTAACATGTACACAGCAACCCTGTAAGTCCAGCAAGATAAAATTCACACAATAATACATACGCTCTCTGTACTTCTGCACCCCTACCCAAATGTAGAATATACCTGTGTGTGCAGGGTCTACCAAGGATGTAGGTAAGCATACTCACAGTACTGACATGTGTCCAGTTTTTCTGAGCAGCTTCTGCTAATGTCAACACTAAAAAAGCACAAACTGTTTAGAACTGAGTAAATGAATATTCACAGTATAGCAGTTCACAAACAATTCTTGTGCCAAAGGAATACATCTCAATAACTAGCTTTGTATGGCAGTTAATTGTAAAGGTTGAAAACAAAGTACATCTTTCCATGTATCTTGGGGTAGCATTTTGAAGGGTGAGTACATTTCTACACTGACAAGTGGGTACTAGAAGCAGCAACATTAGGTCTGAGTACAAAATGTAAATCTCTGGCTATACCCCTGGCTTCTGATATAAGAACTATACCAACATTCTGTCTTAAACAATGATGTCCACAGCAAACAAGGATGATCTCCATCTTGGAAAGCTGAAAGGGCCATGCCTACCTGAGTTAGCAATTTATAGTACTGGATTGCTATGACAGTGATTACTGCAATTACTACACAGCAGGCTGCATGCAATTAGCAAGTGGTGGCCACTAATTGGTGCAGAGGCCATCACATGCTCATGTGCAAATACCTACAAAAGCAGGCTGCAATCTCTGCCAATAAACTCAATCACTCTATTACAGAGACTGACAGAGAGAGAGAGAGAGAGAGAGAGAAAAGGAAAAAGAAAAACAAATATTACCAAATCATATAAAGGAAAGGTATGTGACACATATGTATTTACTGGCATGTAGTAGATGTTATTGAAGAATAGTTTACATAATGTGAACCATTCATATGTGGCAGCAGTACTTATTTATGCATAGATGTTCTTGTTAACTACTGCTATGGACAATACAGTGTGCACCTGTGGGCAGTGGGACATACCTGTGAAATGTGTAGCTCAGCATTAAATGTCAAAGATCTAATCCATGTTATCTGTGTTCTGTACAGTAGTGTGGCCAATGGCTGTTGGGGGGATTAGCGCTGACATTATATAAACATGGGTGTGAATGAACAACACATGCATGATTGTCATATTAAAGTGTAGCTTACCATTGTCAGCTGCTGTAGCAGTCTAGTATGCTTATCTAGCATTTGTAGCCATATATAGCCCCCCTAATGTTAGTGTGTGTTCATATGTGACACCTGTTTGTGTTGCAGCAAAGCCCAACAGTTCAGCTGTGAGGTCCAGGGACTTACAACAGTGTGGACTTTGTGTGTGTATGCCACAAACACGGAGAAATATATATGTGTCATATATATTCACATCTGTATATGTGCATAGAGCAGGGGGCATATTGCAACTGTTTGTGTAGGGTGGAGATATATATGTTGGTGAAGGTTAGTATGCGCATATTTGTATGTAGGTTTTAGTGTGTGACAAACAAGACAGCATACAGTGCTGGTATATGACATGTGGTGGTTAAACACTGTGGGTGGTTTGTTCAGTTTGCAATGCTGAAGCCAGTGAGGCCTGCTAAAGTTACCTGGGCTGTGAACACCTTCAATGCATTTATCCCAAGACTGTGCAATTTTATTACATTACTGTACACCTCACATCCTTTGTATAATTGATATTCTCACTATGAAAGGTGAAATGTATATGTGCCTACATACATATGTATATGCACACCAATGGATGTGTATATGTATATATATATATATATATATATATATATATATATATATATATATAGTTCCTACATCTTGTTGCAATAGATTCTCTGTACTGTTAACTGACTGTGATGGTCAATGTGTTTGTGAATACGTCAAAGATAAATATTTGTGGAATAGCTTAGTGGGAAACTGTTTATGTCATGGTATTATGGGTCCTTGCTTTGATCCTAGCAAAAGCTGTGTATTCTGTTGCTAGGCAGAAAAAGTGCTATTGTATACAGTGTGATTAAGTCCCTTGGTTTTAACTAGGGTGTGTCATTGGAGGCTAAAGCACTACATCTATGATTATTGATTGGTACTGATGTTGAATCCAAATCATGTGTGTACTGTAGTACTACTTGAAGCTCTGGGCCTGTACAGCAAAGTATGGTATACGTCCACATTGCTTGCATCCACTGTTTTGTGTGATTCCTGTATTCATCACGGATTACATTTCTCAAGATTAAGGTTGTGTAAGTACTGACACACAGTACTGTATAGTACACACTGAAATCTTATCTGGGTTGTCATACCTTTGTGTCCTGTAATTATGTCTGATGTGTGTGTGGGTATGTCTGTACCATTTCCTTTGACATATGTATGGTAAAACATATAACTGCGTATCTAGCAACATTCATAGTGTACTACAGCAGTATGCGACCTATATTCCCAATTGGGCACATATTTTGAACATGGGTTTGCCATTAACAAGTTGTGTGGTATAATAGTAATGCATTTACTGAACCTTACACTCATTGTGATGGGATGATATATTTCTTTACACATCAGCTTGATGTATATCTGATGTGGCTAGGTGGTGCATCGTGTTGCATACAGTGTGCCAGGTACTCTTGTATAGTCTTATATAGTGATTTTGTTTTGTTGCTGTGCAGAACATGGTTCATTAGATTGAGAGTGAGCCAGGCACTTCCAAGCAGTTGTGGGGTGAGCAGTAATAAGTGGCAGTTAAAGTGTTTCACTCTTGGTTAGCCAATAGGTTGCTATATATGGCAGTTCAGTGATATCTGTACTGTATAATGTTAAATGTGCCCTATGACTTGCTCAGATATATTTTTGTATTTATGTCTTCCAGGGATCGTGGCACTTCGCATGAATCCCACTCACACTAGTGCAGAAGATGACGTAATTACTACCAGTATGATTCAGCACTACAGTCTCATGTTCTCACGAACCAGCCAGGACCAGCAGGAGCGTACTGCAATGTGGCAAGATGTTGTCCGCAGGGTAAATAAAGTAGGCCTGCATAACCGGACATATGAGCAGGCATGCCACCACTGCAGTGATCTTCTCAGACATGTCCGTCAGCATGCTGCTGATGTGTGGAGACAACAGCTTGCAACAGGAGGTAGTGTTAATATCCACCCCCCCCTCTCACCAGAGTGGAGGAGCTGCTCCTGAGCCTGGTGGCACCTGCCCAACAACAACAGCAGCAGACATACACCATGATGGAGGTTGGAGCCACCCAGCAAGCATACATGGAGCATGCAGATAACATGGCATATCTGTAGACTACTGTTATCTGTATTGTTAGATCATGCATATGTGAGATGTGGAGTGTGTCATTAAAAGATGTGGAGCCTGTTGTTGTGCAATACTGATCATTTGGAACATAATCTGTAGCCCTGTGAATGTAAACTGTTGTTGTACTGTAAGACTGCAAACACACAGTAGCAATGCCACAGATGTGGCCACTGACAAACTGTCTCATCTCTATGTAGGTCCCTCTGGGGTGACATCAAGGCAGATGACAGATGCTGGTGAGTGTGTTCTACATTTATTATTGTAAATAAAAAGTGCATGTCATAGTTAAGGTGTAGGCCATGTACACATGTAACACACCTACCCATAATGCATGCTGTGCATGTTTGGTGTAAGACCACGCACATCTCACTAATGTGATTAGCTGCCTCAAACACATGCAATACCCAGACCATCTCAAACAAATGTGGCTAGACTGTTGAGACCATTGGATAGGCAGAGTTCATACTCAACATGCACATAACATACACATCTATGTCATACACAGAGCATTTTAACATGCTACACATAAAGGATTCCCAAACCCTCTGTAAAGACACACTCGGGTATCCAAAATCTCATCCACACATTGCACATAATATACCTGAGGGGTAGAGGCCTATCATGGGGCATTTAAACACTCTGCAACACACTATACATTCATGTCAGGGAATGCTCCTTATTGGCCTCCTTACAAACCCGTGTAACAACTGTTTGTGAAATGGTGAATGTAGCCAAGTTAGCACAGTTCTGGTACAGCATGAGTAGTGCTGGTTTGGGAAACATTTGTAGCCTTGAGTGGCCACATGATGCTTCATGATGATGGCCTATGGTACTATACCCCATCCAGTTATTGTAACCACAGTACTACACTTAGCTTTCATTGCTATACACCTTGCTATACACCTTAATGTTGCATGTGTGCACACATATGCACCTCTAAACAATATGCATACCAATTACCATTTGCACAACTGACACATATATGTCTTGTGATGCTATTGAGTTTTGAATACCTGCACAGCAATGTTGTGTCCATGTATGCATTGTGTTCCAGGGGGAGGCCCATCACCTAATAATAAAACACATGCATCAAAGCCATATATACTGTTAGTAACAAGGACTGTCTACACTTGCACTGCATGCTGTTGAGCAACACATGTCCTGCATGCTGACATGTGTGATATGACTGTTTTGCTTGTGATACTGTACCCCACCATCACCTGCTATTGTGTATGTTCTGAGATTACTGGTGTTGTGTGTGAATGCTTTAGGGAGGTGTGTATTTTTGTGTGTGTGCATGTGTGCAAGTGCACATGCGTGCATGTGTGCACGTGCGCATGTGCACCTGTGCGCATGTATGCATGTGTGCATGTGGTCTGACATCATGTTCTGGTCTTAAAGTGTAATTCCTGTTTTCCTCTCACAGGTGCAGAGGTGGGGCTGGTTGAGTACAGCAGGGAACTTGATGTCACTGAGACAGACAGTGATCATGAGGATAGGTGTGTTGAGGCACAGGCAGGTTTGTCAGGGTCTGTTGTTGGGCCACCAATTGACAGTACACAAGTCTCCACCCCATCCATGCACACAGTCATACTGCCTGTACATCCATCATCACCACTGCCCTTAGCTGAGGGACAGTGTATGGTTGGCACTGGCCAGGACAGTGTGGTATATGTGGCACATGTATCAGGACACAGCAGCCATAGCCAGATGTCTGGAATGGTACCACATAGGCAGATGCGCAGGGGTTCTCATCAGAGCACTGCTGGTCATCATGCCCTTGGCAGATGTGCCACACGTCTTTCTACCACACGCATGTTCCAGGCTGTCACGGAGGCACTGACATGAATGGAGTGGTACACCAGACAGGGACTAAGGACACAGAGGGCTTATAACACCTCTGTAAATGACAGTATCCGTGACATAGCAGGTGCCATACGTAATTACACTGAGGTCATTGACAGACTTTGGGGTGAGACATTGGATGTCCTCCACAATGTCATGTCTATGTGTCAGGACAGTGCTGGATGGTTGAGACATCGATGTGGACATATGCCAGCAACATCAGCAGCTGGAGGTGGTTGTGGATGTCCATCAAGTTACAGCCGCTCCCGTAGTGCCAGTACCAGCCCCAGCAATGTTGGGGGGCTGTCCATAGACCGTCCTAGAAGACCACGTGCATGTGGCTCTAGCCAGTCCCAGCAGGGACCTGGATCCAGTGGACATATGTCAACCTCTTTGGATAATACCCAGTCTGGATTAGTACCTGATACTGTCTGCAGCACTCCTGCCAGGCACAGGTTCTGTATCCATGGCCAGAGATGGTGATCTGTAAAGCCTGCCAGGTACAGTCTGTAGCTGTCTCACAAATCCCTGTATATGGCAGCCACATGGTGGAACTGTGTACATGCAGACACACACACATAAACCAGAAACCTAGGGCAAACACATACCCGCACACATTACATCAACATTGGCCCATAACAGTACTCATGGCCCTCACACACACACTCACATATTGATTGTATGGCTCAGTGTAGGCCTCTGGCAAACCAACAACACACCCTGTACATATGATGAAACCTGTGCCACCTCATGTCATCTGTAACATTGATGCAGGAACAGGCTAACATGGTGCTGATGCACAGGGTGACTTTAATAACGTATAGCAATGGTTGAATGGTATGTCATGTTGTCAGCAGTAAAGTGTAATGATATCCTTAAAGGTGTAGCTGAGCAGGCATGATGCATTAAAGCTGTAATTAGCAATGTTGTACTGTTTCCACCAGTGTTTATTCCAATTTTTTTTTGTTTGCCCATGTGCCACTTGGCTGATGTGTGTAGTTGTGTCAGCATGTGTTATACAGTGGAGAGTAAGTGTGGAGTGTGTGCAGAACAGGTCTGCAGGTGTACATTTGTGAACATGGTGGAGGTGCACTGTCTGCATATACATACATATTGGACACATGGGCAGGGTGACATGCCCTGTATTGGCCAGTGTTAACACTCTATACTTTCTATTGTTGGCCAGTATGCATTGTACTACACACATTTTGGAACTTGAGTACACATGTGTGTGTATGACACGGGTTGACACTGTGCTGTGAGTGATGCTGTTGTTGCTATCTGTCATTGGTTTGCATTACTAAGGTTAACACTGTCCCAGCTGCATAATCCTTTATTAATGCACACTGTTCACCTACAGGGTTGCATGGACCGTGCTATCACAAACACAAGAAATTCTCACTTATACAGTAAAAGTGCATTAGTCTCATGGACCCCTGCCATAAACTAAATATATAATAGAAGGTGTGAAGTTGTACCAAAAGTGTTACATACCAAGAAGGGATAACCTCTCTGGTCAGTATCATTGGGAAAATACAATCCCTCAATAATCATACAAGGCAAGCTTCAAAATACAAAATGGCAAGGATTCCAAAGACAACACTAAAGCTTTCTTCAGTGTTGTTCATAATCTACAGGGGAAATCTCAGATCGGGTCACAGTTAATGTAAATGGTCACAAAGTACACTTATCTGACTGACATTACCAATTCCTTGTCAGACAGTTTGAATGCCACCCTGTCATTACACAAGGGCCACATTTCTAGACCTGAAGAATGTAAAACCTGATGATTCACAGACACTCTAGTTAAAACATCTCTTTAACAAAGGACACACCACAATGGCAATGGTACTGGACAGTGTCCCTGGCTGTGTCATACACAAGCTGACATATGAAGTCACCACTCACCTAAATGCTCTGTCCAGATGCAGCCTCTATACAGGTTACATACTTGTGGAATGACACACGGTAATGGTGTTCACAGTCCACAAGGTTTGAGCTACAATGTCTTCTTTGTCTTCTCCTTTCGGATGCTCTCATTAGGGGTCACCACAGTACATCATATCTTCCTGGCCTCTGCATCTTGCGCTATCACACCATGCACCTGCATGTCCTCTCTTACCACAGCCATAAACCTCATCTTAGGCATTCCTCTTTTCCTGTTACCCGGCGGCTTCATCCTTAGCATCTATTTCACAATATACTCTGCATCCCTCCTCAGCACATGTACATACCAACTTAATCCTGCCTATCTGGCATGGTCTACTAACCTTCAAACCTGGCCTGACCCTCTAATATACTTATTCTTAAACCTGTCCACCCTTGTCATACCCAGTGCAAATGTTAACATAAATTGATTAAGGGTAGAACTACAACAGGTCCTGGAAACTCTCACCCTATAAGCCAGACCAATGTTATCTGAAAGGCTATGGAGCACAGCATTATGGAACTCATTAATAGAGACATTATGAACCTGCAAACACTGCACCATACCCACTTAGGTTCTCTAAAGGCCAGATCATGGCTCTTACACCTAGTAGACTTCAAGCCAGTCAACAAGGCTATAGGTGAGGGAGGGGAGGTCAACACAGCCAAGCTATAGCTCACCAGCAATTCATACCCATCCCACATACTGGTATTATATATAACCTCAACAGACTGACCATAAACAATTGTTAGATGATGGCTTGACAACTGACGCAGAGATGTGGGACACACAGTAACATTTGCAGCCTCCATGTACTATTCTATGCCAGTAACAAGTGGTATTCATCTGCACTAAGTCCTGGGACCACTCCTGTTTGGCATATAGCTTTCTTAGGTGCAAGCAAACACAGTAGGGATATGTCTGCCCACGTTTGATGACAATGCATACTGTGGGCTATACTTTGTTCTCCAGATGACACACACATCCTCCAAAAGGGTATCATACAGACAGATACCTGGTGACAAACTCATGCTGTAAATCTATAAGCCTAAGAAAGCATAGTTATCCACTTTTAAAAAACAAAGTATCCCCAGAGTATCACATAGGTAGTAGCCCCCAAAATGTGGAACAGGTACTAATGTATACAAAGAGCCATGTGTTAAGTCATCTCTCCTTTGATGATCACATTACCAAAGGGTTTTGGAAATCCCTCTGTGGAGCACATAAGTTTGTGGACCAGGATGACTATTGCTGTACGCCATTCTTTGGGTACATAGCCTGTGGTAAGGCTGAGTCTGAACAGTGAATTTAGGTGAGGGTTTAGTTCCTTTTGGAGCTCGTGTAAGATGCAGCCTGGGACACCATCCGGTCCCATTGATGGTGTATTCTTAGCATTGGAGAGGGCTGTTTTTACCTGCATGTCCGTGATGTCTGGGGCTCTGCATTCTTCTGGGATGGACACAGGCCCTTTTCGGGGTGAGGGGGGGTGAAGTTTGCACTAAACTTGTCCGCCAGGATGTTGGCAATGTCAATTGGTTCAGTGTATGTTTTGCCATTTTGCAGTAGCTCAAAGCATATCTGAGAGTTGCCACCTAAATGTTTGTTATAGCTAAAGAAGGCTTTGTGGTTATCTTGCCATACCATGCATCTCCGAGACAAATCCTGGAAACTTTATCAGAAAAGTAAACTGCCTTCTACTATGCTCCAATATACCCAACTCCGAAACCAAGTAAAAAAATTGATTTCCATGGACAAAAAAAACTACTACAATAAACTTCAGTCCAATAATAATAACAACCCAAAACAATTCTGGAAATCTGTTAACTCCCTTCTCCATCCTGGATCAAAAAGTAACCCCTGCCCTGACCCTACTTTATCTGACAAGGAACTGAGCTCTCACTTCAACACTTTCTTTACAGAGTCTATAACTAAGCTAACCAAAGCATTTCCCAACAATAATCCATCCAACTTCCTAAACTCTCCTAATAACAGCCCCTCTATGTTCCAGCTCAAACTAGTTTCCACAATGTTTATAAAAAAGTTGCTATCCAAACTAAAGCCATGCTCAAATGCCCCTGACAACATCCCCCCCTCCTTCCTCAAATGCGCAGCCGAAGGTATTGCCTTCCCAATTAGCATCCTGATCAACCGATCCTTAAAAGAATCATATCCAAACTAAAGCCATGCTCAAATGCCCCTGACAACATCCCCCCCTCCTTCCTCAAATGCGCAGCCGAAGGTATTGCCTTCCCAATTAGCATCCTGATCAACCGATCCTTAAAAGAATCATACGTACCCAAACTCTGGCATTCTGCCTACATTCTTCCACTTCACAAAGGAGGTAAAAACACCTCCATTTCTAACTTCAGCCCTATAGCCCTTCTCTCTCCAATATCTAAAATTCAAGAAAAATGTGTTCACCACCACCTTTTACCCGACTTAACTCTGAATCAGCTACTTACTCCCACCCAACACGGTTTCCGCCCTGGCCACAGCACCACAACTGCCCTACTCTCCTTCTTAGAAACTGTTAATCAAGCCCGAAATTCTGGTCTTCTTGTATCCACTGTTCTGTTAGATCTTTCTAAAGCCTTTGACACCATATCCCACACACCTTCTCTCTCATCTCTCCAACCTTAATCTCTCCCCTAATACTCTTTCCTGGTTCTCCAGTTACCTTTCTGACAGATCTCAGGCTGTCAGATGGAAGGACTCTACCTCTTCCTTCTTACCTACTCCGACCGGTGTTCCTCAGGGATCCATCTTTGGTCCCATACTTTTCAACATCTTCATAAATAACCTTCACTCCACCCTCCCTGACACTACAGTCATCCAATACGCTGATGACTCTACCTTAGTCTGTGCTGCCCCAAACTTCTCTGAACTTTTGTCTAAAACTCAAATAGCTTTTTCCTCGATAGAAAACTGGATGCACAAAAAACATCTCTCCCTCAACTCCAATAAATCTAAAATACTAATTTTCCCCCTTACCAAGACTTCTTCATTTGACAAAACCACTTTCAACATCCTAAGCCAAACCAACACTCCTATAGAAGTGGTCCCCTCCGCTAAACTCCTTGGCATTATCAATGATGAACACCTCAAATTCAATCTCCACATACAACAAAACATAAAAAAATCCACCAAAAGTTAGGCATGCTCTACAGGAATAATCTATTTCTTTCAAACTCCTCTAGGCACACCTTAGCAACCACCTACCTCCTTCCCTCTCTCCTTTATGGTGCCCCTCTTCTAACTAATCTGGCTGCTTCCCTCACCTCTAAACTTGAAGCTTGCTATAACAAGATCTCTAAATTTGCCACTAAATCCAAAACCTCAACCCACCACTGCCTTACCCTTCAATCTCTGAACTGGTTAGAACTTGCTAACCACCTTGACTATCTTCAACTAACAACCGCTCACAAACTAATATTCTATCCAGAAAAATGCCCAGCTTTATCCAACATCCTTCCCCCTTACATCCCTAACCGATCTTTGAGATCAGAACACCAAAACCTAATCTCCATTCACAGACCTAAACATTCCGCTGGCAAGCTACTACTATCCTTCTCTCTAGGCAAAAAATGGAACTCTCTCCCTCCATCACTGAGGACTATAGCTAACACAGATCACTTCAAGACCCAACTCTACTCACACCTTTCCTCCAAATGGATATGTTCCTGCTTTCACCCTATATAAATCATACAGATTTTCTACACTAAGCCCCTCTTTACCCCTTCACAAATCTACTCTCAGACTTCATTTCTAATTCCCAAAAATGATTTAGCCTACTCCCAGTTGACTGTAAAGAAGACAATATTGCAAATTATCTAAAAAAAAAAAAAAAATTATGTTCTTGTTATTTTGCACTGTTATTATTATTATGTATTCCTACTGTTTGTTCTTATTATGTATTCTTACTGTTTGGACATTTAATTGATTGTACTGACTTTGGAGCTTTTCTCCCCGGGCCTCCACTGAAAATGGGTACTTCGTGGCCCAGTGGACTTCCCCGGTAATCAAACTGAAATAAATAAATAAATAAAAATCTTTAGATTCCTTGGCAATTTTTCTTTAGAAACTGGCCTTGGATGATTTTATGAGCGATCATAGTTTCTTGCTAATAATGATCAGTGATGCCTTTCCTTTTTGGAATTTTGCTCTATCATGTAGTAGTTTCCTCCTTCTGTTGTATAGCTTATTTATGGCCAAGGACCACCAGACTGGTTTCCCCTTTTTTGGAGGAGTGAGTCTTGGTTTTACTGAGGTTGGCTCGATCCATGCATCCCTGTAGATGCTCGTATAATGCACTTGTAAAGGATTCTGTGGATTGGATAGCATTATCCTGTAGCAAGGGTGCTTTGAAACTTTCCACTTCGGTCTTGAGAAGTGTGAAGTTTGCTTTTGAAAAGTTTTTCACAGTGGTTTCCTTGACTGGGGGTGGGGTCGGGATGTGGATGTCCAGTGTGATTACTTTATGATCTGATCTTACCAGCGAGGGGTTTACCTCTGGTGTGGAACACTGATCTCCCATGTTGGTGATGATCAGGTCCAGTATGTTGTCACCTCTAGTGGGTGTGGTGACCAGCTGTTCCAGGGCGTTTGAGTTTATAAACTCTAGGAAGCATTGGGCAAAGGAGTTTCTACTTGAGTAATTCTCCCAGTCAATGTTTGGGTAGTTGAAATCTCCTAATATCATGGTGTTTGGTAGAACCTTTATATTTTCCAGTATTCTCAGGAATGCTTAGTGAGGGTCCTGAGACAAGGTAGGTGATCTGTTGCAGGCTACGATATGATAAGCAACTTTGCCCACTGTTAGTTGCACTTGGATGGTCTCTGAGGCCTCGTGCTGTGCCACTAACCACGAGCTGTGGGTATACTTTATGAAAGTGGATACACCCCCTCCTTTTGTATTTTGGTCCGGGTGTTGGGGCCGAAGCTCAGAGAGATTGGGATTTCTTTAAGTGGAGCATGTCCAACAGCTCTGTGTTTGACATAGCTTTGTATGTTAGGCAGAGATCACCTCTGAGTAGGCGATATGCGACAGAGTAAAGCTGAAGTGTTTTGAGATGGTCTGTGTAGGGCATGTATTTGAGGCAGCTAATCCTCTTTGTGAGGTATTTCTGCAGGCTTTCCAGTTGTTGTAGATGTCTTGTGAGGTACATACCAAAAGGGGAGTTGTACACTATAATGGATCTAATGAGTGATGAGTAGAGGGGAACAATGACCTCTTTTTTTCTGCATGAGAAACCTTTTGTGATGAGGTGAGTCATGTAGAAGGATTTCCTGACTACTGTGGCAATGTGATTATCAAAGGAGAGTCTACTGACCACCTGTGTCCCAAGGTCTCTTATCACACTTTCAGTGTTAAGTATACTACCACCTATGTTGTAGTTCATGGGTACAGAGTTTTTACCAAAGGAGATGACAATACACTTTTTGGCATTGAGCTTGAGGCCATGGATTTGACACCAGGCATTTGTCTCAGTGAGGCCCTTTTGTAGGATATCCACATCATTAGTAGTTTCAGTTATGGCTCCTAGTATACAATCATCTGGGAACTTCATTAGCCAAAGACCTTCTGTGTTAGCCTGTACTTCAGGGAAGTAGATAACAAACAGGACATGACACAGCACTGAACCGTGTGGTACTCCACTTGTCACTGGTCTGAAGTCAGACTTGGAGTCTGGTGCTTTCACAGTGTGGGTTCTGTCAGTGAGCCAGTTGGCAACCCATCTTGTGACATAGGGATTTATAACTAGTTTAGTGAGTTTATCTATAATTCCAGAGTGGGGGATGGTGTCGAAAGCCTTGGCAAGATCTAAATAGGCTGTGTGAACCACCTTACCCTTGTCTACGGCTTTGGTGACTGCTTTGAAGAAGTCTATCAGGTTTAGGAGATATGATCTTCCTTTTACAAACCCAAAATGGTTGTGGTCCAGAGTTTGGAGATTGCCAATGTCTTTGTTTATAAGTTCCATGATAATACATTCCATGGCCTTACAGACCAGGCTCATCAGGCTAATGGGGCGCTAGTTCCCGGGGTCTGTGGTGGCTCCCCCCTTGTGTAGTGGGATAACCGTTGCTGTGTGCCATTCAGCAGGCACAAAGCCTGAGGTGAGGCTATGACTGAACATGGTACTTAGGTGTGGTGCCAGTTCGTTCTGTAGTTCACGTAGAACGCAGCCTGGGATGTTATCTGGTCCCATGGATGCTGTGTTCCTGGCTTTGGAGGGTGTTTTTTACCTGTGCAGCCGTGATGACAGCAACTTTGCATTCTTCCGGTATAGAGATGGGCTCTTTCATGGGTGAGAAGGGGGATAAATTTTGCACTGATCCTATCTGCCAGGATGTTGGCAATATCAGTTGGGTCTGTATATTTAGTGCCATTGTGTTGTAACTAAGAGCAGATCTGAGTGTTGCCATTGTGATTCTTGACATAGCTATAGAATGCTTTGTGGTTGTCTTTAGAATCAGTGGCAGTTTTGTTTTCGTAACTAGCTTTGGAGGGTTTTATCAGGGATCGCAGCTTCTTACTGAGGCTGACCAGGGAGCTCCTCCACTCATGGGTTTTACCCTCTTTTGCAACAGTTTCTTCCTTCTGTTGTGCAGTTTTTTATGGCAGGGGACCACCAGACTGGCTTCCTTTTCTTGGAGGACAGCGTCTTGGTTCTGTTTGGGATTGTACGATCCATGCACTCATGTAAGTGCTTATAAAGTGCAATTGTGTAGGTTTCAGTAGTCGTAACTGTATTGTCCATCTGCATGGGTGCCCTGAAGTTCACCACTTCTGTCTTAAGAGTCATGAAGTTGTCTTTGGAGATATTTTTTAACATGGTTTCCTTATTTGGGGGGTGGGGGCAGAATATGGATATGTAGGGTAATTAGCTTATGGTCAGATCAGACCAATGAGGCATTGACTTCAGGTGTGGAACACCGGTCACTCAGGACAAACCAAACCCCGTAACCAACACAAATAACCACAAAGTGAGCTAAATGCTACTCATTGCCAGAAGTCTCAGCTTCCAGATGCACATACTTGAGGCACTTCTCAGTATGGAGAATATTGATATCTGTGCAGTAACAGAAACCTAGTTCAAGGCTCCAGAGAGCACACCAGCACCACCAGGATATTACTCATTCCATACCTTCCAGCATCAGAACCTGGATCATAGCACATAGGGTGGGGATATATCCATATTCATCAAGGATACCTACACCTCTCTCTACAGGATATGTACTTATAGAATGTTGCACAGCAATGTTGTTCCCACTCCACAGGGTTGGGGCCACAAAAGACCCTTGGTATTCACGCTCTATGAACCTGACAAGTCTGATCTGCAAGGCAATGGAGCCAATCATAATGGAAGTCAACAATAAAGACATTGGGAACCTTCACATAGTTGAGCACACCCAGTTTGGCTTTGTCAAATGCAGATCACGCCTCCTAAACTGGGTGGATTTTTTGAGACAGTTACCCAGGCTACATATGATTGAAATGAGCTCCACACAGCCTACCTATACCTCGCTAAGGCCTTTGACACCATTCCCCAGTCAGGTATCATAGATTAACTCACCAACCTGGGCATGAATCCATACATCACAAGATGGATTGCAAACCGGCTCACAGATAGATCCCACAAATTAAGAGCTGCTGGCTACATGTCAGACTCTACACTGGTAACAACTGGTGTACCCCAGGGTTCAGTCCTGGGGTCCCTCCTGTTTGGTATAGACTTCTCAAAAGTACATGCCAACACAGCAGGGTTGTGATTGACTAAGTTTGTGGGGAACTGTAAAGTGTTTGCCATAACAGATTCCCTGGATGACACAAATATTCTCCAGAAGGAACTCTATGAGACAGATGTGTGGTGTCAGAATCATGGCCTCAAGTTCAAAGTGGAAGAATGCATAGTAATCCCCTTTGGTGAAAACAAAGTACCCACAAACTACCACATAGGTGTTACCCCCTTAAAACTGACAAGGTAATAAGGGATCTGGGGACACAAGTAGATGGTCATCTTTCCTTTGACAACCATGTTGCCAAAGTGATTGGGAAATACTATGTGGCCTACCTAATCAACAAAGGGTTTGCATCAGGATCAAAAGAGGTAGTGGTGGCCCTCTACTCTTAAGTCAGCAGATCCATCATTGAGTACAATGCACCATTTTGGATGTACTCAACTAAGCATATCTAACAGCTGTAGAGACCACAGAGGTACCTAACCAAGAGGATTACTAGCCTCAAACAGTTGTGTTATGCAACACAACTGGTAAAACTAAATCTGTTCTCCATTGCGTACCACCTACTCAGAGGCACACTCTGCCTAACATACAGAGCCATGTCCAACATATAACTGTTGAACATGCTCCATCTACGGATAACAAAATTGAGTCGCACTATACACTCCAGGGATATGAACCCTCAGAGGCACACTCTGCCTAACATACAGAGCCATGTCCAACACATAACTGTTGAACATGCTCCATCTATGGATAGCAAAATTGAGTAGCACTATACACTCCAGGGATAAGAACCTCATCACAACAATGAATACAACATGCTGGTGGGATAGAGTACCATCCCAGACACTTGCCTTACTGTGGAACAGAGTCCCAATGTACATCAGACAGAGCCCCTCGCTGACATTCTTCAATAGGAACCTTGATGAGTGGATGGGAAACAGACAATCCATGCCAGGCATCACATCAGCAGCCCCACTAGAAAGGGGCTTAGGGTACTAACTATTAGAACTAGGGCTTGGGAGACTACCCAATGGGGTGATGAAAGCTGCACAACTTGCCTAGGCTAATATATGCCTTTGTGAAGATAGTCTACTACATACCTATGAACCTTTGTGACAGGTACATGTCTATAAATAGTAGATGTGTACTTCATTGTACAGTCATGTTGTACAGCAGGCACATGGACCACATACACTGTAATGCTTACAGATACTGGTGGCTGTTATGTACAGTGGGTGAGATGTGCACCTCATGTCTTTTGTGCCATTGGATGTGTGCTGGGTGGGACAGTCCTGGATGGCTCCCTGTCGTGGTCTCCCTCTTACACACATCTCTGCCCATCCATCATTGGCTTATTATACTGTGTTCCCCTACATATATATATATATATAGGTACATAGGTAGGTAATAGGCTATCTGCCTGAAGGCATATATTAGTATGGCCACAGTGTGCAGCTATCACCACACATGGGGTTAGTTCTCTAGGCCTCTGTGTAGTAGAGCTGAAGAAGTGATCCATGGTGTGACAGTTCAGTTTCACATACACTCATCAAGGCTCCTCTAGACGAGTGTCAGTTAGGGGCTCAGCTTAATGTAGGTTGGGAGCCTGTTCCAACGCAAGGGAAGTCTGTGAGTTAGTAATATATCCCTCCAACATGTTCTATTTATTGTTGTGATGATGATATCCTTAGAGCATGTGGCACAGTGAGCTTGGGTTTACTTCAGATAGCGCATGTACATCAGTTCTGCATTGGACATGGGCCTGTCTGTTGGGCAGAGATCGCCTGAGTAGACAGTATGCAACAGAGCACAGACTGAGTTAAATTCAGTCTTGTTGCATGGGGCAACTGTTTGAGGCCAGTAATCCTCTTAGTGAAGTACTTCAGTGGTCTTTCCAGCTGCTGAAGGTGCCTAGTCAGATTCATCGCAAGTGTGCCGTGATACTCTCTGATGTGTCTCATGACTGATGAGAAGAAGGAACCTCCTTTGACCTACATGCAAAGACCATGGCAACTGGTGGGAACACATAGCATGATTTTCTAATGACTTTGTGAATGTGTTTCTGGAAGTAGAGATGACTATCCACATGTGCCCATAGATCCCTTATTATTACCTCCATATTTAGGGTGTTGGCACTTATGTGGTATTTGTATGACTGTAGCTCGAGGCCATAATTTTGACACCACATTTGTCTGACTGAGACCCTTTTTAAGGATGTCTCTCTTGTCCCAAACATTGATTATAACAACCTTTTTGCAGTCATCCACAAACTTTGCTAAACATAGCCCTCGTGTGTTTGACTGTATTTCTGAAAAGTATACACCAGACAGGAGGGGTCCCAGGACTGAGCCATGGGGGACAGCAGTTGTTACCAGCTTGAACAGGAGACCACAATTCTTACCTTGTGGGATCTATCTGTGCCCCATTTGACAATCTATCAGATGACATACGTGTTTATGCACAGGTTGTTGATTTTGTGGATACGACATGTTTGTGGGATGTTGGAAAAGGGCTTTTCAAGGTCTATGAAGGCCATGTGGAGCTAATTTCATTGATGTATGTCCTGGGTGACTGCCTTGAAAACTGTCTAGCAGGTTTAGGAACCATGATCTGCCCCTGGGTAGGGTTGGGTGTTTGTAGGCTCCCAATAGCTCTGTTTATGAGTTCCATAATGATGGACTCCATGGCCTTGCAGATCAGGCTTATTAGACATAAGACTATACTTCTCATGATCTGTTGTGCTCCAATACTTGATGAGTGTGCCAAACATTGCTGTAACCCATTCAACAGTTTCATATCCTGTACAGAGGGTGAGTCTCAACAGTCTGTTCAGGTGCAGGGTCTGTTTGTTTTGGAGTTCACATATGACACAGCCAGGGAAACCATGTCATCCCATAGACGCCATGTTTTTTAGGTTTGGATAGAGCTGTTTAACCATTGTATATGTGATTCATGGGTTTTCACAATCTCCAGGTATGGTGATGGGTCCTTTTGTCAGTGAGAGGGGGGTAAATATGTATGAACCTGTCTGACAAGATGTTGGCAATGTCAGTCATGTACATGTATTCATTTATACTTTGCACTGACTCAGAACATATATGAGTTTACATTGAAATTTATGACATAGCGAAAGAAAGCTTCATGGTTCTCTATGGACTCTTTGGCAATATTTTTGCCAGAACATGGCTTGGATAATGTTAGGAGTGCTCATTGTTTGTTGATGATACTGATCGGAGACTTATTGATCTTCTTTGCATTTTCACTTTCATTGAACAACTTAAGTACTTGTAGTACATAGTTTGATTATGACAGGGGTCCAATATATTATATAGGTCTGTTTTCATATCATTGTGTGCACAAGGCAAGATTGGAGAATAGTGACAAGTGTATGGAGTAAGAACTGCAACTGTCAGATATGTGTGACCCACTGTTGTACTCAGACATGGCCTAAGTGTGTGAGCATGCCCAGTATGACCTTTCAATATGTTGTTGACTGACATTTGCTTTGTTTGTTTAAGTGTGTGAGCATGCCCAGTATGGCCTTTCAGTATGTTGCTGACTCAAATTTGCGAAATTTGTTTAAGTGTGTGAGCATGCCCACTATGGGCATATATACTATATGTGTGTGAAAAATAAAGTTGGTTTTTACTTCAGGGCTCACCTTTGTGTTGTACATCGACAGGAAGTATGCTGTGCCTGCAGGGCTTCCATGAGTCAATTTGCATAGACTTATCAACATTTCTACATACAGGGAAGGCAGCTATTATTTGTACATTTCTACCCGGGGGGGACACACCTGATTATTACTGTGGGTGTACATAGGATGAGTGGTACACCTGACACTTATACACATTTGCTAGGCCTGCACTGCTATGTCAGGTACTCAATTTCAGTCTGTACTGTTGCCTATTGTACTGGCTTGAGGCATACCACTGTACTACAGACCTTAGCTTCCAATTACATGCATATTAGTTTGTGACTTCATAGCCTACCCAACCCACATCACACTGCCTGGCCTGCTGTTATCTGTCTGCATAGGCCTAGGGGGAGGTTACTCATACGCCTCTTCAGAGGGCATGATACAGCATTTGTTTGTGTTTGCGTTTGTCTACATTTGTCCTGCTGGCTGTGACTGTTAGATATGTGAACCCCCCCCAACTGGTATGTGTGAGTGACTTATGTTGTGTCTGTGCCAGTGAAATGCTGTCATGGCTTAGTGGTTCAGTACTGCGACTATAGTGCACAGTATCCTGAGTTCAAGCCCTATCACTGCTTTTTATTTTCCTGCTGGGCAGACTTGACTGGTTAAGGAACAGTAAAGCAGGTGTGAGCGTGTTTACCCGACTTTGCTCGACTTTGCCCAACATTGCCCAACGTTGAGCTGGTTAGCGCGGTGTGCAGCTACACGCAATTCTGTTTAAATATGCTCAGTACTGGTAAAATTTGCTTAGCAGTGCTTTATATTGCTTAAAATAGGGACTCATGCCTCAGATGATGCTGCAGTGCTGCCTATGTCGGATGCACGTATTACACTCCCTATACATGTTTGAAAACAGCTAGTGTCAAGTTAGGCATCCCTTTTACTGTATGTGCGAGTCAGAGAGGGGTGTCATTTCCAGGGTTCCTACTGAGTCAGTGTATGTGCTA
Source organism: Protopterus annectens (assembly GCF_019279795.1). Classification (NCBI taxonomy): domain Eukaryota; kingdom Metazoa; phylum Chordata; order Ceratodontiformes; family Protopteridae; genus Protopterus; species Protopterus annectens. The sequence goes on from NC_056728.1 coordinate 200,983,374, forward strand.
TGTGTTGCCTCTTTGCCAAGGCCAGGGCATACTGGGCACACCTCCTTCTGCCTACTGGGGCAGGCTCAGGTTGTTCCTCCACCGAGTCACGCTGTGCCTGTGCAGGCCTTGGCAATGGTAGGGGGCTGTTTGGCCCTGCCCCATGTTGTTCCTGCTGCAGCTGTTTCCGTAGGATCATATTGTGTATCATGGCACATACCATGACAACTTGGGTATATGTAGTTGGTGAGTACTGCAAGGCTTCACCAGATGTGTCCAGGCACTGCAACCGTGACTTGAGCATCCCAAACACAAGCTCAGTTATGTTTCTTGTTTGTGTGTGTGCCTCATTATGGAGTTCTTGTTCGGGTCTGTGTGCATTTCTGATGGGTGTCATCAGCCACCGCTCCAGTGTGTATCCAGCATTCCCCACTAGGTGACCATTAGAGATGTAGGGATGTCCCCATTGGCAAATCTCTGGTACAGCTGCGTCAGATGCCAGATGTGGGAATTGTGATAACTTCCAGGGCAGCCAGCACACACATTCATTATTATGCCCTGGGCATCACACATGACCTGGCAGCTGATGGAGGGGAAGCCCTTGCGGTTGATGTAGACCCTGCCCCGCTCATCGGGTGGTGCTTTGATGTGTATGTGCATGCAGTCTATTGCACCCACTACCTCAGGATATTCTGCTATTTGGTGGAAAAGACGCATATTGCTGGCCAATACCTCATGGGAATTAGAGAAATATACATGCTCACTGACATGTGCTGACATGGCATCCAGGAACTGGTGCAGTACCCTGGATGCTGATGCCTGTGAAATCCCCTTCATATCACCAGTTGGTCTCCGGAAGGTACCTGTAGCTAGTATTCTTAGGCCAACACATACCTTGGTATCCACTGGGATGGGTTCCCCTCTGTTGGTTCTGTGTGTGTGGTGTGGCCGGCACAGCTCAACAATTTGCTGCCGGAGGTCTCTGTCCACCCTATAGCGCTCCACTATCTCCAGCTCATGTAGCCCCTGGTAGGTTACCCTGGGTCTGTACACTCTTCTCTGTCTCCTCACTGTGGGTTGCTCAGCAGCATTCACAACATCACCACCCTCAGCACCTTGCACATGTTGGTTTATGATAGCAAGAGCAGCCCATAACAGTTTGTCTGACTTTAAAGTTTTTAAGCTTTCCCTCTTTGTATACTGCAGTGTTGCAGAGTTCTTTGGAAAAAAACAGGGAAGAATGCTGTTTGCAGAGTTTAAAGTGCTGGGCTGGGCTAGTTTGCTACCTGTGTAATTGGCTGATTCTGATATATTTCACCTGGCAGCTCTGCTAGTTCTCCTTGGTTAACTTCCTACTACTTCTTTTCCTTCCTGTTCCCTTTCTGTTTCCTCCCAGGGCAGTGCCGTGCAAACAAGCACAAATGTGCGTACACGAGCACACACACTGTGTGCACGTTTGCAAGAAATTTCAGATATATTCACGGCATACACCTTTAGTTTCTGGTTTTCAAAAAGGACAACTGTAGACACGCTTCTTGCAATCCTGAACAACTCAGGACAAACACAAGACACTGTGCCCCAATAAGCTTACAGCCTTTCTGACACCCCCCCTCACGATGTTACCTATATTCTACTCTACTACTCACCTACTCCTACACTTACACTCTTGGGACATGGCTCGCATGCTGGGGAAAATTGGGATTCACTATCCTTATCCACATTTGCATAGGATTGCCTGCTAACGCATGGTTACATCTCTCACACTGAGTTTCCCCCCCTTAGTAATCACTACTCAGTGGCCATGTTGTCTTCAGCCTGCCATTCACCTGCATGGCAGGATAAGCTTTTTAGTGAAAATGGCTATTTTTGGCTATTTTTCAATTATTTTCTTGTTTTTTAAAGCGCCGCACGTTTGCTTGGTGCTGCACTACGCTTAAACATCGGAGATCGGGGGGAAAAAAAGTTAGATTTTGATCATTTTAAACATTTATAAATGCCAATGGCCATATATTTGGCCATTGGCATGCTTTCTCAACTGTATGCATCCTTTATTTGGAGCTGTCATAGCTCCGTTTAACTATTTGCAGAATGGTACTCTGTTACCAACAGACTACATTTCTGCAGATAACACTAATCTTCCACGGACAGGTTAGTGTTTCCTGGATTACAAATTTACCTCATTTGCATAGCTTTCAGCAGCAAATGAGGTCATTTGCATACCATGATGCTGTCCGTGCAAGAGTAGCTTTAGCAGCTCTCGTGCACGCCCCTGCTGGCTGTACCTGGATCGCACGGCAGACATATTGCCTCTGTGAGCTCCTACACTCTTCTTGCACTCCGTGCAAGCTTTCGTAAATCTGGCCCTATATATATATATATATATATATATAAAATATATATAATATATATATATATATATATATATATATATATATATGTGTGTATATACAATATATATATATATATATATATATATATATATATATATATATATATATATATATATATATATATATATATATATATATATATATATACATATATATATATATATATATATATATATATATATATATATATATATATATAAAATATATATATAAAAAAAAAATATATATATATATATATATATATATATATATATAAAGAGCAGATATTCAAATAACTAATCAAGACCATAACCGCAAAACTCTAGTTCATCAAACCCTCACAATAACGAAACCCAGAATATCGAACAATAAACATTACCAGAAGTCTGGTCTGCACTTAAAGGAACACTTCTCCCTTTAACTTCAACAGACAGGAAATCTGTATCAGAGGTTTTGCATGGGAGCATGCCCCCCTGCACCCCCCCAACTCCAAGATCGCACTGCAGTGAGAAAAGGTTACATTCCCTGATTCTCACTGTACTGCAGTCTCCATTTAATACCACTGATACAGATTTCCTGTAAGTTGTTGTTAAAGAGAGAACTGTTCCTTTAAGTGCAAACCAGACTTCTGGTAATGTTTACCATTTGATTTTCCAGGTTTTGTTATTGTGAGGGTTCAATGAGCTAGAGTTTCATGGTTATGGTCTTGATGATTTGTTATTAGAGTATCTGGGTCTTCGATCTTTTCAGATAGACCCATTTGATATGTATATATATATATATATATATATATATATATATATATATATATATATATATATATATGTACAGGTGGTATCCTTCAATTCAACCACCTCACAACTCAACCGTTTTGCAATTCAGCCACGTTTTCAGCCACCCTGGCTTCGTGTAATTCAACTGTCATCTTGCAATTCAATAGGGAAAGGAATCTGCAAAGTTAGTTGTTATATTGTTTATGTAGTGCAGTCATTTCTTTTAAGTGTTGTGAAGAAATTGGGACAAAGAATAGTGAAAAGAAGAGGTATAATGGCAGGAAAAATAAGCGGCTGAACATTGAAAGGAAGAAAGAAATCATAGGTAACATTGAGAGAGGAGATAAAATAGGATGAATAGCTGAACAGTATGGCATGCCTAAGTCTACCGTCTCAACATTTTGGAAGAACAGAGAGAGCATCGCGGGTGCTAAGGTGTCAAAAGGAGCAACAAAGGTTTTGGACAAACATAGAAAAACAATTCATGAAGCTATAGAGAAGATGATTCTTGTTTGGATCCAGGAAAGGTAGATGAAGGGAGATCCAATAACTGATCTGTGAGAAAGCTAAGCTCATCTTTGAAACCTACAAAAAAAAAAAACACTCCAGGAAGTAGTTCATAGCAAACAGAGGAATTTAAAGTAAGCAGGGGATGGTTCCACAGATTTAAAAAAAGAAGTGGCATCACAGTGTTTTGAGACAAGGAGAGGCAGCTAGGGCTGACAAAGAAAGTACATAGAAATTTGTTAAAGCATTTGAAGAATTGATATAGAGAAGGCTATCTACCAGAAAAAGATTTTTAATTGTGATTAAATGGGGCTTTTCTGGAAGAGACTGCCAAGTAGGACTTACATAACCCAAGAAGAAGTTAGGATTTCAGGTCACAAGCCCATTTATTTATTCATTTATTTATTTACATTTGTTTACCGGGAGTGTCTGACTGAGCCAAATTTGGCCCATTTTCTGCAGAGGCCTGGGGAGAAAAGTTCCACCAGTACAACAAATTACAATGCCTCAAACAACACAAGCATAGTACAAATCAAAAACTGTGTCAGAATATGGATTACAAACATTTTTGTCACAAAGATTCATACCATACAGTACATAAGTAGAAAGAAAGTAACAAGGTAGGTATATAATTAATGTAGTTAACTGGTAAACTTTAGGAAAAGGGGGAATGGGCTAAGGGAAGAAGAAAGGAAGAGAGAATGGGTAGCAGTACACAAGTGAAGGGATAAGTCACAACAACATACATTTGGAGAGTTTCTTCCTGGGCCTCCGCTGAAAATTGGCTTTGTTCCAAGTTGGATTTTCCCAGTAAACAAATCATAAATAAATAAAATAAGTAGGAAGAAAGGAGGGTAGGTAAAGAAAGTGTTATGGGGTGGGAGTTTATGGGTATTTAGTCGTGTTTTGTGCAGGAACAGAGCCAGTTGTTAGTAAGGTGCTCTCTTAGTAGTTGCTTGAATTTTGGGGGTGCTATTAGTGTTGAGAATGTGTTGAGGTACATTATTCCAGATTTTGGCAACTATGTGTAAGCAAAGGGAATCACCATAACTATTGTTAGACTTGCTGACCTTAAGAAATAATTTGCTGGGCGTGGCTAGGATGTAGACTGGTTGGCAGCATCTTTTCTCAGCTCTGCACTCAAAAGATATTTCTGACAGGAATTTTTAAAAACTAGATATTGTAGACAAACCTATTTTGTTGAATTACTTCTACTAATATCACTAGAAGTCTACAGTACAAAAAATTTGGCTTTAAACATTATTATTCCTGTCAAAAACAAGAAGGAAGGTATCTGAATCTACTGAAAATGAGCTTTTCTAAGCATACCACACAGGACCAGACGATGAAAAAGGAGATACAGTCTTTATTAAATGCTATACAAGACTTGTCAGTGAAATTTGACAAAATGAATACCAAACTGGACACTTTTAAGGAGAGATCTACAAAACAAATACAGCAACTACAAGAAATAATGACGCAACAGAAGTCTCAAATAGCTGACATAGAGAGATCCTTAAATGATACTGAGGGCAGACTCTCAGAGCAAGATCTTCAGCTACATTTTTATCACAACAAAATGCTTCATTACAAAATAAAATAGAGGATCTAGAGAACAGGTCCAGACGAAATAACCTTCACATCTATGGGCTACCAGAGAAAACAGAGGGAGATAACATGGTGACTTTCCTTACTACCTGGTTACCAGAAGTTTTAAAATTGCCTGAAGCTCTTTCTTATGGAATTGAAAGAGCCCACAGATTCTTAAGAGCTGCTTCATCAACCATCAAATCAAAAAATCACCCGAGATCAATAATAGTAAAGTTTTTTTCATCGCAGGACAAGGAACTTATTTTAAAAACAGCATGGTCAACTTCTCCAGTTAAATACAAAGACAACATAATCAGATTTGATAATGATTATTCTGCTGGAGTTATAATTGCAAAAAAAGAATGTCTCCCTCTGATAAAGGAATTGAAAAAAAGACAACTTAAAGTCCACTTGCTGTTCCCTGCAAGAATAAAAATATTTTTTACTGAAGGTCCTAAAACTTTTGACACTCTGCAAGCAACAGTTTCATATCTTTCAGCTAATAAAACCTTGGATAATGTGGAATAAATGGATTTCTCCCAATTTGGGGTTAAGCGTCACTTAGAAAAAAATGAATGGAGCACTGCTGACAAGAAGAAGAAGAAACGATAAAAGACATATGAAAAAACAAACATTATTGTCTTCTATTTGCTCTGTAAGGCAACAAAGTTCTTTGAAAGCATTCATGCTTTACACGTGTCAGTCTTTGAAACAATATAAATACAAGATAAGCAGGACATTGTATAACTAAAGGAAACAACCCGAAAGAAAGCAAGGTAACATATCTTTCTCTATTACAGTGTAAATACTTACAGTCATGATTTTTCTAATGCTAAATGATGTTTAGATAGTTCATTTATAAATTACCTGCCTTTTACTGCTAGTATAGAATATGATGTATTTACACTGACATATTAATGTGGTGTGTTTAAATGAGCATGATTCCTTTTTATATTATTTACACTAAGCTGCATGAAATATCTAAACTGATGTATTTAATACACATAATAATATATAAAAACTGATAGTAATAACTGTCAAAAAGTGCCTTGAAAAGTAATTATCTATTCTTTGATGCTAAAAGTGCCTTTTTGACTAACAAACAACTGTTTGGCTTGTATATCTGCCCTTAATGTTAAGAAAACTAATAGAAGTTTAATGAGTTGGTGTTCAGTTTAAAAAAAGCCCTAAAACTTCACTTACTTTGTTTTTGTCTTCCCGCCATGGTCACAAGCTGGGAACTCTTATTTTACCTCCCCTGAATGAAGATTCTTCAGTTAGAATCCATTACAGTGTGTTAAATCTTCTAACAGCACAAAATGAAAGTAAACAGTCATGAGTGATGTCAGCACTAAAACAAGACAGTATGGGTGTGGTGTCAGCTCCTAAGCTACTTAAAGTAACCAGCACACTATTTATGAGATAGCAAAGTGCTTTTACAGTTTTAACAAATATTAAAAGTACACTGAAGTACCTAATGAATTTAGAAGGTATCAACACATACATGACGTTTTATTATATTGTAATATTTGTTATTAATTTTGAATTGTACACATAAACAGCACACAAAGCTTAAAAAGAAGTATATCACTTGGAAGAAACTGTAGGAATAGTTAACACATACAGACTTTACTATAATCTTTTCTGATAAGATCACCCACGTAAATTACTATAATTTAACTTAATTTTATAAAAATTTAATATATTTAAGTCCTTGACTGGAACTATATAACATATTTGTAAACACACTACAGCTAGTGTACTCAACCTTAAAGATAGTAAGTCAATTAAGGTTCATGAATGTAGCTATGTGTTATTAGGCATTTTAAGGGTAAAAAGGAGTTGCTGTTTAATTATCAAGATACTCTATAAATATTAAATTGTTCAAGTAGCACAATCATTAAGCAGTAATGAGCAAGAAAAAATCTCAGACTTGCTTATGATGTTGTTTTATATATATATATATATATATATATATATATATATATATATATATATATATAGGAAAGAACTGCTGAATTATAAGTATGCTTTTATTAAAGGCAAGTTATATTAATATTGAACATCCTCACTGAAAATGAATGGTTGTGTAGAGACACAGTAACTCCCATTATATAACCAAGGCTAAAGAGATTGTCTTGTATGTCTAAATTGATCAGCCTTGAACCTTAGATTGCAAATAGACATGCAACATACTTTTACTTATAATACTGAATATATATTATATAACATCACAAACACTAAAGTCATTGTCAGCTACATCTCCTATCAATCAGCATTAAAATATGATTTGAATAGCATAGGCATTTACTAACATATTGCTGTTGGTACCTGATATGCATATAAGTAACAGGTCTAATTTCTGTCTCTGAAAGTAAATACCAGGCTGTGTGTATTTGTTAATTATGAAACAAGCGCGTGCTGTCTATTCTTTTTAATATCCTATAGGTATGTACTTGTTAGAGACACACACATGCTGCAAAGCTGCTAGTTATTGCATATTCATTAGTATATTTCTGACTGCAGTGTTATAAATATATGGTGTGGACCACTTGAGTTGAGAATATGTCTATATTGGGCATGTTCTCTGTTTGAACGTTGTATATTATCTATGATATGATATGGAGTACCCTCACTAAATTCAAAGAAGCTGCAATAGAAACAAATATTTATTAAAAATGGAGAATAGAAGGATGAAGAGAAAAATGAAGGAAAATGGTTGATGGTCATATAAGGTTATCTTTTCCTGTGTATGTAGAAGAGTTGACAGTAATAAGTACCAAACAATTGTGTTATAGCATATTTAAAGCCTACTTTGCTTCTCATATTTTCCAACCTTACAGTTATAATGCTGCAGATAAATCCTGTAATATCATAGGGAGTATGAGTTGCTATTTGACATATGACATATGTGGTACACTAGCGATGAAATATGCCAGTGGCACTAATAAATATATAGGAATTGCTAAGAAATATAGTCTTAAACTATAAAAAACCAATGCCAAAAACAAAGTAGTAGCATTCATACCACTAAAATATGACTTTTTGAATTAAAAGAAAACTATAAGATTACTGATAAATGACAATACAAATGTAACATTATATTCATTGTTACGGATACTTTCTGATTTAATCAACTTGTGGCATGGTTAACTGATGCATATAATGCTTAACATTTTTTTTTATGTATATATGCATATATGTGTGTATGTATGTATGTGTGTATATATATATATATATATATATATATGTGTGTGTGTGTGTGTGTGTGTGTATGTATGTATATATATGTATATATATGTATGTATATATATATATATATATATATATATATATATATATATATATATATATATAGGTAGACCATTACAATAAATTTGATACCTATGAATGCCACTCACACTATAAGGGAGATAGACAGCAAGCATATTATTTTTAAGATGCATAACCGTTATTGCTACACAAAAGATATATTAAAATAAAAGATTTTCCTTTACAATTTAAACAAAATCAAATAGTTAAGTATTAAATCTATGTATAGTTGTGTTGCCTTAGTGTTTTATAAAATATTAAAAATGGATAAAGACTGTATTTAAGTAATCTGTAAAGACAGATACATGTATACTTAAAAGATATATAAGATACTTTTCATTATAAAACTACCATATGGCGTGGCCAGGGGAGGATGCTGAAATGCAGACTTAGAGAGATTGCTTGAATGATTAGATCATTCAAGGATGAGATGTTTTTTCTCATGGAGGGGTTTGGTGGTTGTTTATCTTATATTGTTCTCAGTTATGATCTTGTAATTTACTTTTATTGGGTGTCTATAATCTATTGTAATACTGTTGGAAGAAGAAAGAACAAGTCATTCTCTTCATGTACACACATCTACACATTGTTACGAGTATATGAATATGGATAAAAGCAAAGCTAATATAAATCCAATTGCAAAATGTATATCTCTTAATGTAAATGGTTTAAATAATAGCTGCAAAAGGGAAGTCTTTATAGATATTTAAAGCTATGTGAAGCGCAACTAGTATTTTTACAGGAAACACACCTTACACAGGAAGGCATAAATAAAATAAACAATAAAAATTATACAATACTAGTAAGTTCCACCTATAATCAGAAGCGAAGGGGAGTAGCAGTTTTGTGGAAAAACACTACTTTAATGCCTAAAATCATAAACACATTCCATGACAACTCAGGAATGTTTTGTCTAGTGACAATATCTATCAATGAAATGATATATACATTAGTGAATATTTATTGGATACCAGGACTAGGTGTTAGAGTGGCCAAACAACACTTAGAAGACATTGTACAATACACCAAAGGCAATTTAATCATAGCTGGAGATTTCAATTGCATTATAAAAGAAACTGACACAAATACTAAAACTACACGTAAGAGATCACCTTTAACAAAGTTGTTATCTGAGTTTGTTGAAACTTTTAATATAGTTGACATAAATGAGTATGCTATCCCAGATTCACTATTCTTTACACATTTTTCCCATAGACATAATACACACTCTAGAATAGATAGAGTGTACATAACAAAGGATTTAACCTCTAAATTAAATAAAGTCAAGACAATTTCATGTCCATTTTCGGACCATAACACCATAACGTTTGAGATAGACTTATGTTTCAAGAGAAGGATATCAGTAACAAGAATACCATCTTACATAACAAATCTCAAAGATTTTAAGGAATTTTATATTAAAGAGACACAAACATTCCTAGATATCAATCTTACAAAAATGTATCTGAAATATATATATGGGATGCATTGAAAGCATACCTATATGGAAGAGCGGTGGGATGGTATAAAAATAAACAAAAACAGTGGAATAAGGAATTAATGGAATTACAGTCAAAAGTAGATAATTTAAAGCTTGATATTCAAAATGGAAACACCAACTTAATAAAAGAACTAGAAGATACTAATAAAAAATACTCAGAGACGCTACACCACAAAACAATGATCAACTTAGAAAAAAATTAAACTATGTTACTATTCAATAATCCCTAAAAACCAACGAAGAATAGCAAATAGGACTAAAAAGATTATTAAAACAAATCAAATCAAGGAAATACATAATATAGAAACCAAAAAGAAAGTATCTGATTTAGAAGGAATATTAGAAGCTTTTAGGCTATTTTTTCATGAACTTAATAATCAAAATGAGAAAACAGAAACACATTCAGTATTGAAAGCTTTTCTCAAAAACAATGTTAAAGTTAGGTTATTAGAGGAGCAGGTACAACTAATAGATAAACAAATAACAATGACAGAACTTAAAGCTGAAGTAAATAAGCTAAAATTAAACAAAGCTCCAGGTATAGATAATATCACCCCAGAAATGTTTAAATTACTATCAAATGAGGCTTTGCTGTTGTTATTGAATGTCTTTACATCAGTTAAAAATGGTAAAGACATTCCTCCTTCTTGGAAGTACACATTAATATCACCAATTCTGAAACAAAATAAAGATCCCAGTGAATGTTCATCATACAGACCCATTTCACTTTTTAATATAGATTATAAAATTTTTATGGCAATACATGCTGCTCGAATAAAACAATTACTACCACTTTTGATAGAGGAGGATCAAACAGGTTTTATAAAAGATAGGAACACTTATGACAACATTAAAAGAATTCTTTCCTTAATTGATTATATAAATGTCACAAAAAACAAAATGAATGCTATTAGCTTAGACATAAATAGTGCATTTGATTCAGTGAACTGGGATTATCTGTGGTTAGTTTTAGAAGAATATGGCTTCTCAAACAACTTCACTTTGTTAATAAAATCATTATATGAAAAATCATTGGCTTATATAAAACTGGGATCTTGTCTGTCTAAATCTATTAAAATAACTAAGGGCACAAAACAAGGCTGCCCTCTTTCTCCGTTATTGTTTGCGCTAGTCATTGAACCCTTAGCAAATAATATACGTATGGATAAAAATATTGAAGGAATACAACTAGACAACAGCCTAGAGCTTAAAATTCAACTTTTTGCTGATGATATTTTAATTACATTAAAAATAATAATAGCAGTTTAAAAGCATTATGGGACTCAGTTCAAAACTTTCAAAACTTTTCAAGTCTTAAATTTAATGAGAACAAAACAAATGTATTGCTTATAAATACTAATAAAAAAGATCTAAATAAAAAATACCATAAATATATCTCTACCGATAATATAATTAAATACTTGGGAATTATAATAACTAACAACCTAGATACTACAATTGAAACAAATTATAAGGAGACCTTAAATAATATTAAAAATCTAATACAAAGATGGAATAAATTCTTCTTTTCAATGGAAGAAAGGCTTTATATAATTAACATGATCATATTTCCAAAAATTCTTTATGTCATACAAGCTTGTTCTTTGCCATCAGCTAAATCGCACCTAAAACAATTAAATGATTTAATGGTAAGATTCCTATGGTATCCAAAAAAACCAAGGATAGCTATGAAGTATCATCTAGATGATTGGGATATAGGTGGCATAGGTTTACCAGACATAGAAATATATTTGCATTCATCCATTATTAAAACAATATCATTATGGCTAAATACAAAATATACATCAAAATGGAAGCTAGTTCATGAGAGAATCTGGTTAAAATCAGGATTTGTAGTAGCAAATAAGTATACAGATTTCATACCAAACAATTTTCTATGGCTGATGAAGGAATATATGATGATACATAAGAATAAAAATATAAGTTCCAAATACATTACTTATACATTAAAAATTTTCCAAAATCTTATTAATAGCAATCCTGATATTAAAGCATGGTCATTTCTTTTATATCCAGTAGCGTACACACAAGGTAATATAATAACATTTAATATGGAAGTAGTCAACATGCTTAAAGAAAAGGGATTAATATATTGGCATCAGTTGCTAAACTCTGGAAAACCTCTGACAATAGACCAGATTAAACAGAAATTAAATATGGAGGATAGTTCGTGGTTACATGTAGAAGAATTAAGACAGTATATATTAAGCAAACAAGAAACAATGCAACCATCAATAAGACAAAATGTTCCTAACCTTATAGAACATATAATATTACTAACAAATCAACCCATTACTGGAAAGGGATACTTATCATCTATTTATAAAACAAACAAAAAAATAAAAATGCATAATAATGACAAAATATGGAATTATTATAGATCAGTTAATGGACATGTGCCAAATGACAGAGATAAAAAACTAATTCTTCTCTCTCCAAAGCAGACATCACTTTCATTACATTGGAGACGTTTTACATGGCAATTCATACACAGATCTTATGTAACCCCTCATAAAATGGAACTTATGTTTAAGAAAAATATTGGCTGCTGGAGATGTGATTTATCAATAAAAGCAGACTGGCAACATATGTTCTACGAATGCCATTTGATTAAACCATATTGGGATAAAATAAATTATTTTCTGCAAATAGTATTCAGTGATAAATTCCAGATTTCCAAATCTATTATTTTGTTTAATGCACCTGTACCTGACTGTGTGCCAAGAACAAAATATGTAATCTTATGGACTCTCCTAGCTATTGCAAGGAAGAACATTACATCAAACTGGAAATCCAAAGCTTCTCCAACTTTTAAGCAATTCATGAATATGGTGTCAGCAGTATCGCAATTGGAAATGAACACTATTAAAGGAAGAACTGAAAGAACTACATCATTATATGTAGCATAGCAAAAAGTAAATGAAATACTGGAGAATAATGACTGCAGCAGATTATAATCAGGAAACAATTGTATAGAAAGTCAATTATATGTCAGCAATAGACACCCTTGTAAATACTTTATTTTGGTTTTAATGTTTGATATCTGTTTAGAGGTTTTAGCTTACCTTTTTAAATAATTTGTAAATACTTCATTGTCATAAATAACCTGCATTCATGTTTTCTTGTTTTTGGAAATGAATAAAAATATTTAAAAAAAAAAAAAAGAAATAATTTGCTAGAAGTCCTTAAAGTTCTACTGCTAGTATAAGGTTGAACTAGTTTGCTGATAGATGGACAGTCCTCTGGGTGGAATATTGTTGAGTATGTCAGTACTAATTGGTTGTAGTTTAGTAAGACTGGCAGTTCCAACCAATTTAGTTGGTGAAGTATGGTGCAATGGTGGGTTTTAGTAGTTCGGTTGCTGCCAAATTTGGCCACTTTATAGTAACAGGATTTTAGTTTGATTAAGTCACATTTTCTTAAGTTTGTATAAATGGGTGAGGCATAAATGAGAGTGGAAAGCAGATTAATCCTACTGATGGCAAGCCTAGTATGGGCGGTTAGGTAGGGCTTAATTCTATAGAGCGAGCCTAATTTGATGTACCTTCTTGTTGACAAGGGCTAAATCTTTATCAGATTTGAGGTCTTTGTCAATGGTGACTCCTAAGAGCTTTGTAGATTCAACAGGCTCAATGTGGGTGTTATATGAAGAAAAAATAGTAAAGGGTGTTGAATCTAAGGATGTTTTACCATTGGAGAAAAGCATTAGTTTAGTTTTAGAAGGGTTGAGGCTGAGTTGGGAATTGTTGAGATATTTTTCAATGTCGAGGGAAGGACTGTTGGGATTTGGTGAGAAGACTAGATAGGGATGGGGCAGAGCAGATTAGTAAGGAGTCATCTGCATATTGGACTATGGTAGCATGATGAGTGGCACTGTTTAGATTATTTGTAAATATGTTGAAAAGAAGGGGGCCAAGAATAGAGGCCTGAGGTCCGACAGATATGGGAAGGAAGATAGTTCATTTTGCCATCTCAAAACCCGTTGGCGGTTTGACAAGTAGCTGATGAACCATACAAGGGTTGAGTGAGAGAGGCTGAGGGAGGCTAATTCATTAATAATTTGATCGTGGGAGACCATATCAAAGGCCTTAGATAGGTCCAGAAATATGGCAGAGGTAAGCAGCCCATTGTTCCTATGCTGATTCACCGTGTTCATGAAAATACTGAGGGCAGTTGTAGTGCTGTGTTTTGGATGGAAGTCATGCTGGGTGGAGGCTATGAGGTTGTCATTCAGGAGGTGATTAAGGAGGTGATTAAGGAATTGCGAATTAATACATTTTTCCATGAAAAATAGGCTCACACTCCTCCTGGCAGCAAACACCAGGGTAGACTTCAAGCTGAAATCTCTGTTGGTGTATCACTCAGAAAACTCAAGATGCTTTGGAAAAAAAGAGTATAAAATCAAAACTACCAGTAATGTGGAAATCAAACACCAAAGCTTGGGTAGACCAGTCTGTATTCAAGGATTGGATTTTCGAGACGTTTGCTCCAAGTGTCAAGAAGTACCTGACAGAGAACAGCTTGCCATTGAAAGCTTTTCTGCTTCAGGACATTGCCTCTGCCCAACCAAGAGAGTTAGAGGAAATTCTTCAGATAGACTATGATTTCATCAAGGTTCAGTTCCTGCCTCGCAGCACAACTTCTGTCATTCAACCTATGGATCAACAAGTCAATGCTTGTTTCAAGAAGCGCTACACAAAAGCACTCTTCTCAAGGCTCTTCAACATGACCCATTCTTCAGATAAACACTAAAGGAATTCTAGAAGACTGAGTTCAACATTCTTCATGACATATCATTCATCAAAAATGCCAGGGATGGAGTGGCGCAGAAAGCCCTTTGTGCAGCCTGGAGGAAACGGTGTTGCTCGTCCCTCTAAATACAGATGACGATCAGGTGGGGTAGTTTGTTTAGATGCTTTATTACATAGAAACACATCAGGATGGATAGCAGCATCATAAAATATAAACAAACTGATTAACAGACAGACTTCAATACATACATGCTTAAAAAGCTTAAAAACCTCAAAACCTCAAAAGCTTACTACAAAATGGTAGTCAGGCTCGTACGTGCTCACTATATACTTGTGCAAGCCCTTGGATAGCTTCTTAAAGATATATAAACACACACACACATTGATCTATATCCTCCCTCTTAAAAAGATTGCTCTTAAATGAAAATGACATTACAGTTAGACATGCATTAATATAGACATTAGAAACAAACACAATGTTCATGTCCAAGTTGCCGTGTATCTATAATATGGTCTGGAGATGCAACCAGATCTGGTAACTTAATAATCAGGACTGAGTTTAGCAGCAGGGACACTCTTCAGTGAACAACGCATATCAGGAACTTCAGGATTCATCACAGGAATGGGAATATTCTTTGGAACTTCTGGAAAACACTGGAGAGCTCACTCTGAGATAAAGAGTCTTTCTCACAGGCTATGTGTTGTGGTATAGGCTCGGACACTGATATAAAATGTTTCTGATTCTACCTGAACTCTGCTCCTTGTCATTCCACAATGTACAATCTCGGCTCTGGGAAATATTCTTCACCATTCCAATCTGATCATAACCTTTGGATGTTTGCATCCTTCTCCTTCTTGTAATGGATTGAGCAGTTTGCTGTTCTTATCATAGTAGGACTTCTGGGTTAAATGCTTCTTCAACAGATTGGTTTTCACTGACCTGTTGTTCTTGACTCATAGAAACAACAATTGACTACTGATTGGTAACATGGCTCTGGTTTGTCTCGACAGAAGTCTCTGAGCAGGTGAACCAAGATGTTTATCACATGGAATGTTATTAAGATTTAAAATATTCAGGCAAACATCACTTTTGTCTCACTTTGACTTCTCTAGTAACCGTTTTGCATTTTGAACTGCACCTTCTGTCAAACCATTTGTCTGTGGATACTCTGGGCTACTCGTGACATGAGTAAAGTACCACTCTTTGGCAAATCATTTGAACTGTTGCCTTGTAAACTGTGTGGCATTATCAGAAATAACTTTGTGTGGACTACTATGGACTGCAAAATGATGCTTCATCTTAGTAATGACAGTACTGGATGCTAGATTAGGAAGTAGGTCAGTATCGAACCAATTTGAATAATAATCTAACACAAATTATATTGACCATTCCACTTGAAAATGTTGGTGGCTACTGTCGACCAAGGTAGTTCAGGAATCTGGTTTAGTTGAAGTGGTTCATTCTGTTGATGCGACTTACTACTGTTACATGCTGAACAAGATGAAAGTACTCTCTCAATACCTTGTGACACAGAAGGCCAAAATACTAATCCTGTCACCCTTCTTTTGGTAGAGTCTACTCCTGGGTGACCACGATGCAAGATAGTAATGTACTCTTGTTGCAAAGACTTTGGAACAATAACTTTAGGACCATTCATGATGTTACTGTTATCTGACAAAATCTCATTTCTGTATGGAAAATTATGTTGCACTTTTTGAGGTAAACTAGATTGCTTTAAAGGTCATACTTATTTGATAAAGTGGTTGAACTTCTGTAAAACTGGATCTGTGGCTGTATGATCTCTAAGTACATCAAGATATGTGGAAGAAAAATTTCTCACTTCCATGACTTCAAAATCAAGTTTCTCATTCTAGTTCTGTTCAGTGGTATTTCTAGGTGATCTGGATAATGTATCAGCAAGATAAAGAAGTTTGCCTTTCTTGTAGACAAGATTGAAGTGATACTTTTGCAATCTTAGCATCATGCATTTCAGTCTTGCTGGAGCTGTATACATAGGCTTTCTCAGACTAGTGACTAGAGTTTAGTGGTCTGTTTTGATCTGGATAGGTCTACCATAAAATAATCATGGAACTTTGAACATTCAAACACAATTGCCAAATGTTCTTTCTCTAGCTGAGCATACTGCATTTTAGTTTGGGTAAGGGTTCTGGATGCACAGGCAACAAGGTTGGCCCTGTTGTAAAATGATGGCACCAAGATGAAATTTTGAAGCATCACATGAAAGAGTAACTGGCTTGTGGAAGTCGTAGTATCTGAGAGTTGGTGGACTGGCAATTCTCTGTTTCAGGACATCAAATGCTCTGTGGTGCTGCTCTAACCATGACCAGGATACATCTTTACATGTTAGCTCTCTAAGTGGTGCTGATATTTGACTCAAGTCTGGAATGAACTTGCCTAGGTAGTTAACCATGCCAAGAAAACCTTGCAGGGCTTAAACATTGTCTGGAGCTGGCATTTTGAGAAAGACTGTTTGTTTAGAAGGGTCTGGTCATAAGCCTGAACTGGTAAATAAATGACCAACATAAGTGACTTCTCATAGCCTGAATTTGCATTTCTGAGTATTCAGCCTAAGAGACACTTGATGTGCCCTTTCCAGAACTTTTCTGAGGTTTCTGTCATGCTGAGCTTCACCACTGCCTCCTAAGAGTATGTCATCTACTATAATAGTATAAGGATACCCAGAAAAAAAATTGCTCCACTGCATGCTGAAAGACTTCACTTGCAGAATGTATCCCAAATGGCATTCTCAGAAATCTGTACCTTCCAGAGTACTGAAAGTAGTTAGCAATAAAGATTTCTTGTCAAGCAAAATTTGCCAAATGAACTCTTTGCATCTAAGACAGAAGAAAAACAGTGGCATTTGGCATAAGAGCAGTGACGTCAACTGTATGCATTGGATGATGTGGTCTTTTCAGTGCCTTGTTAAAATCTCATGGATCAATAAATTTTCTGATGTTGTCTGAGCTTTTCTTAAGAGCTACCAGCACAGAAGATACCCATTGAGTTGGTTCATCTACTGGACAAATCACATCTTGTTGCACCACTTTGTCTAGTTCAGCTTTGACCCTGTTCTGCATAGCTACTGAATCTTTTCGGGCTGGCCTGATAACTAGGATGGCATCTGGGTCTGACTTCATGGAGTACACAACTGGTACCTTGCCTAGTTTGTCTTTGAAAAGATCAGCATATGTGGAAAAAATAGACTGGGCAAAATTAGAATAGTGGTCTTTTAAGCTAACTTGGTGGACTTCCTTGTTATATGAAAGCAGTGCCATTTTCAAACTGCTTCTAAGCCCTAATAATGACTGGACGTGCCTCTTGACCACATAAAATAATAAGTCGTAGCTTCTTCCAGCACAGTAACATGAAAGCATTACGAAGCCTTTGGTTTGAATCTCTTCATGACCATAAGCAACAAGCTTTGCACACTTTACCAAATCAAGTCTTTCACCAGCACATACTCTAGCAAATGTTTCTGCAGACATAATATTGTACTTTGAGCCAGTATCAACTTTGAGTTCTATTGGTTTTCCAGTTATCTGAACAGTACAAAATGCTTCATTCTTTGCCAATAAATCATACCTCTCAAGTGTACCTCATTACAAGGAACGTACCTCATTTGGGGTCTTAAAAAGTTCATGTTCCTCAAAGTTCCCTCAAAGTTCCACATTGAAAGACTCTGTCACACATTCAGTGTGAGGAATTTTTTTTAAGTGAAATACACTGTAAATAGAAATGAATCATATTAATTCATTAAAAGATCTTCTCTGTAAGTAAAACCAGCATATTTTAACCATCCTATGACCTTCCTAGTTGAAGTTGTTAGTAAGCCATTAGTATGTGTTCCATATTTTGCCCATTTGTTCCACGTTATGAGGGCTAGTGTTCCTCATTTTGGACATGGAAGGTTGAGAGCTATGCCATAAATCTACTGCATTAACTGTTTCACTAAGCACTGACACACCATCAACATAAAAAGTAGGGAGATGGTCTCTAATTGATCAACTTGTTTCTTGAAATGTTCCCTTTTAATAAAAGAATGTGTGCCTTTTGTTTTTTAATGATTCCATTTATTAAATTTGTAGCATTGTTGAGCAAAAGCTAAGCATTTTTTCCTTTTTAGATTCATGACTTCAACCACAATTACGACAGTTAAAAACGAAACTGCATTGAGTTTGCTGACTCACTCTTATGCTTCACTGAGACTGTGCGAACTCTGGAACCTGCTAGGAACTCTGGGGTTTACCAGTGAGTGCTGCAGGGGCTACGGTTGCTGCCATGTGCTTGGGTCTGTTTCTTTTAACCATGTGCTGCATGCTATCAATGTGAGCCTTAGAAGTTACTGGAAACGTGCCTTTCTCATTTGTAAGTATTTTTGTATGCTTTTCTGTGAGCTCGTATATCTGACAAAACTAAATGGCCTTATTCAAAGTTAAATCACTGTCAAAAGCAAAATCTTTCTGACAGCTACATCTTTAATACCACACACAAGTCTGTCTTTTATCAACTCATCCCTTAAATCACCAAATCTGCATGTTTTAGCTTTGTTTCTCAAATCAGTTATATATGCTGCAAAAGTTTCACAGGCTTTTGACCCCTTGTGTAAAATAAGTGCCTTTCCATTGTAATGTTCATCTGGGGATTACACATCTCTCTAAATTTACATTTTAAGCCCTCAGGGTCCTCCCTTGACTCAGCCGGTACAACTATATGATGGATTTCCCCCTCTCCTGCAAAGATAGCAGGTGAATACACAAATGAACGTTTCATTTCAATGGCTTCTGACTCAGCTGAATTAAGCACAATGATTGCCTTTTGTACAGTCATCTTTATCAGAAAATGCAGCCTGTATGAAAACATCATACTCTTGCTTAAACACTTTCCAGTTCGGTGCAATATTAGTATCAAACACAAGTGCACTGGGTTTTCAAAACCTGTCTGCCCTGCCCATATAGTATGCACAAATACACTGATAATATGTCCCTTGTAATTAATTACAAATAAGCAGTGCTGTGAGAGAGCTTATAATAACATTCAAATGCACAATAAACTCTTTGAAATACTGTACTTTGCAAAATATGCTTTGAAATCTCTGTATTTTGTGAAATAACTTTACTGTAATCCTACACAAACGTGAACACTTCATACACGTCTGATAACACAGAAAGCCTTAATTAATATGCAAAATACATGCTTAGTGAAAATGCAGTCATTTCCTTTTATTTTATTTATTTTATGCAATTCAGACTTTATTTCTAACATTTTCCATAGTAATTTGAATATTTCTATCAAAAGATTTTCATTCTATTTATTTATTTAAATATTGTTTAGAGTGTTCTGTATACTTTGATTCATACTTTGCAAATAAGAAATTATTTGAGCACGTTTTAACATATGAAATTTGTTTCTGACCTGTTTTGTGAATTATACGTGCAGTTGGGATGATACACACACTAACTAGATGCCTCTTGGATTCAAATTGGAGAAACTGGAGTTCTTTCTGCCAACAAGTCATTCTAGCCATGCCTCTTCTGGCACCATGTTGCTCGTCCCTCTAAATACAAATGATGAACAGGTGGGGTAGTTTGTTTAGATGCTTTATTACATAGAAACACATCAGGATGGATAGCAGCATCATAAAATATAAACGAACTGATTAACAGACAGACCTTGCATACATACATGCTTACATCTCAACAGCTTAACACAAAATGGCAGTATGGCTTGCACATGCTCAGTATTTATACACTTGTGCAAGCCCTTGGATATCTTCTTAAAGCTATATATACACACATACAGACACAAACACACACAAACACACACACACACGCACACACACACACACACACACACACACACACACACACACACACACATAGATCTACAAGCTGGTTCCTTCCTTCTCCCAGGGCAAAATTGTGGATGAAGCAGCTGAAGTGATGCAAGACATTGTTTCCACAGCAGAGCACCTGGACAATGAGGAGGTGAATGAGGTGGATGTGGAGGAACTGCTAAAAGACCATGACAATGAGCTCACAATGGAGAAACTTACAGCATTTTGCAATGAGCAGTTCAATGAAAAAGAAAGGGAAATTTCCTCAGAAGATGAGAAAGCCAGAGAAAAAGGACCTATGTCAACAGCTTGCATTAAAGAACTTTTATCCAACTGGTAGAAGGTGCAGGCTATGGTCTCGGAGTGGCACCCCAACAGGTGACATCAACAGGATGTCAGACTTGTCTAACAACACAATCATGCACCATTTCAAGACCATCCTGAAAAATAGGAAGATACAAGTAACCCTGGACAACTTTTTTTCATGTACACTTGCCAAAAAACAGATGGAACATGTAGGACAGGGTGAAGAAGACTCCTCTTCCAACAACTAAAGGCTAAGTGGACTCTGTTAATAGTGTAATTCTGGTGACTCATTCAGTTTTTGGCACGGACACTGTTGGAGCTGGGCAGAGAGAATGGGCACAAGTATATGATGCCAACACACCGGAATGAATGAGCCAAGTAGGGGAGCCACTGAGCAATGTCCTAGTGAGGGATTAAAAAAACAGACACACCAGTATATACTGTATTGTGTGTTATTATATATTTTGGGGGGTGTGGATAGGAAACTGTTGCAAGATGTTTTAAATTATAATTTTTATCATATTAAAGTGAACAAAATAAAACATTAATCATAATCATAGACAACAGATATTCATTTCATAACTGCTATCGCACAATGATGTAATGATCATGCATTTTAGCTGGACAGGAAACATGTCTTAGATGGATTTAAAATGAAATAAATTCATATGTGACATGTGAGCCATAGTTTTAGGAATGTACTATAGTCCTCCATTTCTCCTCCATCCCTCCTCCACATTCTCTCCTCCATTTAAGAGATGTTCTACACTTCAAATCATAGTGAGCTACATTTTCTTTAATTTATTTTAGTGTATTTTTTTAATTTTGTTTCGGGTGGGAATAAATTAAACCTTTTCCATACATTTGTATGGGAAATGGCATTTCCCAATTCAACCATTTCGGAATTCAACAGCCCTTCTGGAACAGATTACGGTTGAATTGTGACATACCCCCTTTACCAACCATTTCAGTTAAGTTTAGGATCAGGAGATGAGGTTGGTAATGTTTCCTGGGTTTTATGGCTGTCTTTGGAGGTGCCTTCAGTGAAGTGGATTCAACAGAAAGATACAGTGTTAGGAGCTGCTTTTTATTTTTGCTTTTATTCTTTATTTTCTGAGGGAATTTTAGTATATTCTTAGGGCTATTTTCTGAAGGGTTTGAGATTGTGTGGTAGAGTGATCCTACCCAGAACCTTCTGATCTGTTCTACTTCCCAAATCATTTCAGTTCAGATGTTATAAGACTAGGCAGGATCACATTATTTTTATAACAGTACCTCTCATTAGACAGCACTAACATATCAATAACCAAGCTGACAGAAAAATACATTAGGCTCATTGGGTATTTTGCTCTCTTTCCAGACTTATTGTTAGAATTTCATTCATAAGCTAAAATTAAAAAAAAAAAAAAAACAGCATGCATCAGTTTCATTCTGTATAAAAATTTAAGTTATTACACCAATGACAGCTGACTGTAGTAATGGAACTCTATAAATAAATAACACTGCTATGTGGGAGAACAAAAATTCAACAATCTTACTTATTTTCAGTTTCCTTAGTTTAGAAAGTTCAAATATTTTAATTTGCAAATACTTCCAAAATGCTTTCAAACCTGTTTGAGCTGATGACGTTTGAAAACAGGTCATAAAATCTATTTCCTTATCTCCAGAAGTTTCTTAGTTGGAAACAGCCTTTGCAGTGGTGTAGCTAAAGAGGACAAGAAGGGCGGTCCGCCCATATTTTTTAATAAATTAATTGTTCTTCTTGTACGTCTGTGCATGCATTGTCACACAGACATCCTGTTCACCCGTGCACGTTATTACTGCCAACAAAATTGGGAATCTACTGAGACGTCATGTTCAGAATTAGGCATCAGGTGTGTTGTTACAGCTGCTGCTTCTGAAGTCTAATCTGGCATCAGGTGTGTTATTATTGCTGCTGCTTCCAAATCCTTACCCATTAAGATGTTCTGTTCAGAATTCAGAACTGGGCATCAGTTTTGTGTGTGCGTGTGTGTGTGTGTGTGTGTGTGTGTGTGTGTGTGTGTGTGTGTGTGTGTGTGTGTGTGTAGGAGTATGATTGCAGCTGTCTGGATGTGTGTGTGTGTCTATGTGTGTTACATGTGCATGATTACCACTATGTGTCTTACACTAGATGATCTATTTAATAATAGTGACTGAGCAACTATATGACATACATTTTAGAAAGATTATGAAATCAGTTTAGACATGGAGCTGTTGTCAGGTTGGAAAGGTTGATATTAAGTCCTTACCATTTGCCTGATGGCAATAAATAGGAAAGAAAAATCAGAAATATGGAAGAAAATAGTATGCCACTAAGGAGAACTGACCAAGATTAATAGGAGTATCCCATATCAGACTATGACAAAGAAGTGGATTAGGAAATTATGCAATTTATAGCAATTACATAATCGTCTAAGTTCATAGGTGTTTTCTAGGCTAATGGCCCTGGAGCCTTTACAAATCTAGCCCACAGGATTACCCTGACATTGTGCCACACAACCTAAATGTCAGTCCCAGGTCTAGAACCCAGGAGCCTGTACACCATAGTCAAAGCAATTAACCCGTATGCCTTGTGAGTTGTATAACTGGAAAGAAGATAATATAATCAAGTTTGATAGATGTAAGAAGTTATTTCCAGAAGACAGAAGAAAATCACAGATGCAAAGATTTATTTTTAGGTTTGACATTAATATGTTAATGAATTTGGGGTAATGAAAAGTTCTTAATTTCTTATGTACAATATCTGTAATGCTTGAATAAGTGTTACTAAGAAAAGTGCAGAGACAGAAATTTAATTTGTTTGCAGATGCAATGTAGTTTTTCACCAAAAAATTGTGCACATTGGCAAGTGTATCAGTAATGAGGATACATACTTAAACAGTGGCTACAGGATGGCTAAATAAGAATTTATTTATTTATTTATTTAAATTTGATGACCGGGGAAGTCCAATGGGACAAGAAGTGCCCATTTTCAGTGAAGGCCCGAGGAGAAAAGCTCCACAATAGTTACATTTCACATGTTACAAAAGGACATAGTTCATACAGCTAATTAAACATATACAGATAAGCTCCATGATATTTGCAAATGGCTTGTCACAATGTTACAAAAATGAAATGACATCATTTAATGCAGAAATTTCAACATTTACATAAAGTGAATATTTTTGTTATAAACTCAATTGAAGGCTTAACATTTCAAAATATATAGCTACTAGCCATTAGTAGGTTAGGAAAATATTATGCATGGAGAGGTTAATAGTATATTTGAGACTGGAGAGTATAGTACAATAGATATTAGAGAGAAAATTACTTTTTAGTATGGGAGGGATTGTTTTGGGTGAGATTAAGTAATAGTAGAGGTAGTTGGATGAGTCAGTGCAAAGTGGAATGAGGGGGAGGGAGGGGTTTAAGTTTGAGCATGGCAAGGGCATTCCCATTTGGAAGAAAGATGATAGAGTAGCTGAGATTTGAAATTTGTATGGTTAGGTAGGTTGCATAGGTGTGTGGGGAGAGAGTTCCACTGTTTAGCTAAGGAGGGGGGACAGCAGTAGATGGCCAGGAGGTCGTGCAGGTTTGTGGACCTGAAGGAGATTTTGGATTTTGGATCTGACTGAGCAGTTGGGAATGTAAGCTTTTAAGGACGTAGCAAGAGCTGGGAAGTTGGCAGGTTTAAAAATTAGCTTGTGGGCAAAGGTGAGTTGTAGGTAACTGAGGTATTTGGGTAGTTCAAGTCAGTTGAGGGTGAGGAGGGAGTGGCAGTGGTGGGATGAGTTTTAAATTGGTTGCAAATTTGGAGATCTTGTGGCAGCAGGATTCAAGTTTGGACCGAAGGCCAAGCTGGAGATTGGCGAAAAGAGGGGCACCATACTTAAGGGAGGGAAGTAGGAAGGTGGATGCAAGAGATTGATGGGTAGAGGGGCATAGGAAGCAGTTGTGCCTGTAGAGGAGACCTGACTTTAGGTGGATTTTCTTGATTGTGGAGTGGATATAAACAAAGCACATGAAAAGGAAGCACTGGTTCAGATGGTGCTTCCATTAGGATTGCAAGGAATCAGAGTACTTAGGCTGTTTTGACCCTGAATATCATCATTAACAATCACTTCTCAGTGTGGAGGAAGGAACAATAGTTTATGAAAATATAAATCAAACTCTGCATGTTAGGTACAGGGATATTAATCATGGGGTGGAGATCATATATGTGAAGTAAGACTTTAGCTACAATAGACTTAGAAGATGTGGAACAATACACTTTTGGTGAAGGCAAATCAGCATTAACAAATCAGGTAAATATTTAAAAGATGCAATGAATGGCAGGTTGTCTGTGGCTTCAGTTTACCTGTACAGTTCTAGTGCCTTTGAGTTGTTCAACCATAATTTCCTAATAACAAAATGTGAGAATATTCCAGAATGTAAAGGACTGCCATATAAGTAATGGGATACTTGAACAGAAGTCATGCTAGAGTAACATCTCAGAAATTACAAATGGACTAATAATAGGGTACAAGTTTTGGAGTTCTTCAAAGATGTAAAGGAGGGTTAGCCTTTCTTAATATTTTTGTTACAGACTGCTCGTAGAGTGAAATATGGTAGCTGTGTAGATAGGTGAACAAGAAGATTGCAAATCATTGTATGGCCAGTGTCACTTCACCCTTACCTTTGTGCAAATGAAGACCCCAACATAATTATAGTGAGGCTATAGAAACACAAATCCCAAAGACAGTGGGTGTTCTGCCCCTGCATCAATTACATTTGTCTGTCTTAACTTTTTTGATGTTCTGTTATTTCTGATTTTACCCAAACCAGTTTTTGTCCACTGTGATTCAGTGAAATGTTACTGAGAGAAATGTACTATAATAAGGTAACAAGTTTCTTTCTAATAAAGAATTATGTGGATGATCTGAAAATATATTTTGTGAATGATATGGAATCCTGTGTAACCATATTAAGCTTAGATTGACTAGCTGAGTAGGAACATAGGAACAAATTACCATTTTGCTATTTGCAAGTACAATCATAAGCCCTCTTATATAATAACAAGAACTGGAGAAATAGCATAGTAGGAAGAGTGGAGAACATTGATAATGATCAGGATGCAGATTTATTCACTTACATTACTATGCTTTATTTTTTATTCTATGAATGCACAATGAACTATGGAGTCTAGAAAGGAGCTTATAATGATGTCCACGTGTTACTGTTATGGTCAGTATTGAAATGGTCTGCTTTTATTTGGGCCTCAAAATATGCTAAATACAGAAATAACTGAATGCTTAGCTGAGAAGTTTAGTGATACTTATGTCAAGTCTGTTCTCATTGTTAGTAGCACAAGTAGTGCACTTACATTTGATAAAGAAGGCTGTGTTCAACTCCCTCACTATGTGGATGGATTGCTGATACTGTATTGTGTTGTACTTTAAAGGGGGTGGATGCTGCAGTCCTGAGAATTTTCTCCTTTGGAGGAGATACCTAGTAACTATCAACCAGTTATCAATTTGCCATACATTCCCTTTTCCAATATCACTAGCTTATCATTTTTTAATGTAACACAGGCAATTTATTCTTCAAGGGAAATAGGCACTTTATTTGTAGATGAAACAATTAAATATAAAGTTGTTTGCTAGCAGCAACCTCTTCATTAATTACAGATCTTTTTAATGTGGAATCATTTAGATGACTTTTACTTCTGCAGAGATTGTACATATTTACTGATATTGGTGGACTGTAAAGACAGAAGTTTGAGAAGACTTTTATTATGGAAATGTTCTGAATTGGGCAGTTTTGTCATTATTGGTTCATACATTTTGTTTCATTGTTTGCTGGAAAATGTTCAAACCACGCTGTAACAAGTGTGCTATATTATACAAGGAATATAAATTAATACAATCAGCAAGGTGAATAAAAGAACACATGTATGTTTGCATGGTCCGAAATATGTGCACAAGGGGTCTATGATTTGAAACAGCCCAAAGGTAAACTTTATCCACCACTGGCCAGATGCATTTTCTTTGAATGTGGGTTTCAATGTTGTTTCAATGAATGTGAGTTTCAAGAGCAGAGAAGTTTTAATTTATTTTATTTATTTATTTTATTTATTATTTTATTTAAATTTGTTGACCGGGAGTGTCCGACTGGACGTGGGTCCATTTTCAGCGGAGGCCCGGGGAGAAAAGCTCCACAGTAAAATAAACAGACAGTAGTTACATTGGATTACATAGCGATTAACAATTTAACATAGAAATTACTTACAACATATTTACAGATGAAGAACAAAGTACATCAGTAGACAACTAGAATCTTTATCTGTGAAGTACATAACAGGCATTAACAAATGTAACAATGAGAAGTTCCTGCTGCATAATAAGTACTAGGCTTATGAGCATCTGAGCTTGCTATAATCAAGGTAGTTAGTGGAGTGGAAAGCAAGGTAGTAGTTGGATGGGGTGGATGATATTAGAGTGGGAGTTGCAAGGGCATAGCCAGCATGTTTTTAGGTGCGCTTTTAATAAAGTTTTGAAGTTGGTGCATGATGGTACGGAGGTAATTGTGGGCGGGAGTGAGTTCCATAATTTGGCTATGACGCAAGAGAATAGTACTTCACCAGCAGAGTTATTGGCTTTACTGATCTGCAAGTGAGTTTTGTTGCTGGATCTTAGTGGTCTGGTGGTGCGATAGGGTTGGAGTAGATTCTGGAGGGATGGGACATTTAGTGGATGGTTTACTAGTTTGTAGGTGAGTGAGAGTTGATACCACTGAAGGAGGTGAGGGAGTTCAAGCCAGCCCAGTTCAGCAAGTGAGAGACAGTGGTGACTATGGTAGGATGCCCCTGTGGCAAATTTGGCGATTTTGTTCTAGCAGGTCTCTAGCTTGTTTAGATCACATTGCCTTAGGTTGGTATATACTGGAGAGGCATAAAGTAGGGTGGACATAAGGTGGGAATTTGCTATTGAAATCTTTACTGCTTTGGTGAGAAATTGTTTATTTCTGTATAATGCTCCTAGTTTTTTGTGGACTTTTTTTATGGTCATGGATATGTGAATGTCAAATTTTAGTTTATTGTCTATTTCCACTCCTAGCAATTTGGTGTGTTCAGTTGGGTATATAGTGGTGTTGTCTTTTGCTGTGATGTTAAAGTGAGAGTTGTTTTGAGTATGTTTGGTGGGTTGGAAGATGAGTAGTTTAGTTTTGTTTGGGTTGAGTATTAATTGGGCATCGGATAACCATGTTTCGAAAAGGCTTCTTGTGTGACTTTTTGCAGTTTGGGTAGGGACTGGGCTGAGCAGATGTTAGGTTCTTGTATGAGGGGCTGGAAACAATCACAAAGCAAAGACAAGTATGTGTTAAGAAACAATCACAATTGACCAAGGACTGCTCTGAAACTGTAAGTCATTTCTTACTTTCTCAGGTGGAAAAACAGGATAAGCTTGTATCAGTAGGCTACTGTGGTCATAGTTTAAATTAACAAACACACAGTATTGATCAGTTATGGATACTATTATTTTTAATGCCAAGTCTGTTTTCATTGTGAGACTGTATTGCTTTATTTACAAGATGTTTATCAGTGCCTGTGCTATAAAATTTAATATAAAAGTTTTAAATGAAATCCAAATAATAATTGTAGAAGTAAAGCATAAAGCAGTGTGCACATAACAGTGTTTGTGGTAAATGGGGAGAAATAACCAAGTAATGGGACACCGGAATGGCTGCAGGGGGGAGGTCTGTGTATGGGTGGGCCACATTTGACTGTGATTTTGTGAGCAGGGAGGGGCAGCACACTCAAAGACAGCCCTGGGTGGCACAAACTCTATCTACACCACTGACCCTTTGTCGTATAATGTTTAGTGCCTGTCCTTGTTATTTATACACTTTTGAGTTTGCCTGTGTCCTTATTCTTTGGATGAGCATAGAGAAAATTAATTTTAGACCTCTGTGTTTACTGTCTTTTTGGAATGGATCTTTCAAACAGGAAATAACTGTGTGCAATTAGTACAGAAACATAAAACTCTGACCTGTTAATGTATACCTTCTTTTAACCAAGAGTACAGGGTTTGAGTTCTTCAACTTCCATTAGTCTGATATGTCACCTGAGCAAGTCAGTTAACTGTGTGGTGTTCCTGGATCACTCCATGTAAAGGGACACTTGTTTGCAGTGGGCTTATGCAGTTAACAAATGCACCAAAAAGCCTAGTCTGGCAATCAGACGACTTGACTGCAGGATACATTTTGATAGTTTCCTTTTTGGACCAGTCTTTTTTTTCTTCCCTGTAAATGGATATTTTTTGCTTCTATGGTAAAACACTAACACAGGAGATAGCAGTATAAAATATCCAGTTTCTCAAGTTCCTTTCTCTGCAAGAGAGTTGGCTTCGCAACCTGCAGTTTTGGCATTTGGAAAATAATGCTGATGTCTTGTTGAATGCTACAGCAGTTGTTTTTTCAGTATGAAAGTTTTTTCTTTCCTTGTAGAAATTCTTCTTAAAAGTTGTTGCAGCAGGTATGTTGTGTTTGTGTAAATTCATCTGATCTGCAGCCACAGCTTTCTCAGAGTGGGTTCTTCCTCATCTATGTATGGGAAGGCAATGGTTTTTAATTGTCTTCTCAAATCTTTCATAGGCTGCAAGCTTTATCACAGCTATTGTGGCATGCCTTTCCTCAGACTTGTTTTTCAGCAGGCATTACCTATACATTACCTGTACATTACCACTCTGCTGGTGAATGTGTTTTACTCCAGTCAGGATAAAGACGCACAAGCTGCCCATTCTGAAAGCTGAGGTAACACTGGTGGCTCTGTGGGCTCACTAGTCCTGACTGGACTCCCTATGCATATAGAGGTAATGTGATTCAAGAATGCATTATCTATTTATGATATAGCATGAAACCCACAAATCCCAATATACAGTTTTCAAAGTGGTCCAAAGAAGGCCAATAATACTGTTAGCATTAATACAGCATATGTTACGCGGGGAAGAGATTCAGCCGATAACATGCTATGTATGTGTTGCTAAGTATGCCGTTTCACATTTATTACATTATTTTCAATTTAAATTCATTAATTCATTCCCTGGTCATGAAGGGTACAATTTTGTGAGCCATGAAATGCACATGATAGCCAATGCTGACGAGGAGTTCTAGACACAACAGTGACATTGCCCTGTGCTCCTACTATGGCCAACACACAGGAGAAGTTTCTAGTAATGCTGAATTTGTTGTGTCTCCCTGTTGGTTGCATTTGGCTACAGAGTTTTATACAATTTAAAAATTGCTGTGAAACAGATTTATACTTACCTCAAAAACTGGTGTATTAAGGACCTCCATGACTCCTCATGAGCTACTGCTGCATGAAGAATCAAAGGGGTCCTCTTTTATAATTGCATATGTCTATGCAAGGTGGGGAAGCTAAGGATAGTGTGCTACCCTGAGCATAAATTACTGGGGATTCTGGCTATTAGTGGCATTATTATTACTTTTTTATGGAAATCACCCTTCACTCCCAAGGGAGTAGTTATGGTACAAGAAAGTATAGCAGAGGTATGTCTGTGCATGCGCATGCGACTGTGTGTGTGTGTGTGTGTGTGTGTGTGTGTGTGTGTGTAATGTGTGGGGTGTGTAGAGGTTAGTATTGGGGATATTAGTAGAAATAGTGAGTTGGGGTAGATGAGTTGGGTTTACTTTTAGGATGGATATGGACTCCATAAAGTATGTGTTGAATCTGGTGCCCATTTGAAGAGGTGGTATATTGGGGTATGGACTGGGATTATTTTTATTTCCTGGGTTGAGTAATGACATTAGAAAGAACCAGAACTTCTTAGGGCTGTTTTTGTGGTTATCTTGAATGTAGGAATAGTATGATTTTTTTTGTCTTGCAATATTTGTCTTCTTGTTTGGTTGTGGAGTTGTCTGTATGCCTGAAGATTTACATAATTTTATTCTTTTGCTAGGCAGGCCATACTTTCTCCCTGTCTTTTATTAGAATTTTAGATGATCTGTTGAGCCATGTGGCATGGTTATTTTTTACACTTTTTCTTCACCGAGGGGATATGGACTTAAGAATTGTTTGTAAGGTGCTGTTGAAATGTTCACTTGCACCATTAAGGGGAATTCTTTTTAGGATAGACCAGCCTATAGCTTTTAGAGATTCATTAAATACATTTTTGCTGAATTTTTGTAGGTTGCATATAGTTTTGAACTTATGTCGCTTTGTGAGTTGAGTGATAGTCCTATAGTTGGTAGTTGGTCATGTAAGACATCTGGGGGTGTGCCTGAGGATATAAAGTTAGAAGGGTTTGAGACTAGTATACAGTCTAGGGTGGAGTGTTGTATGTTATTTTTGCTATATCTGGTAGGAACATTTATGAGTAAAGCCACAGAGGTTTATACTGGTTGTTGGGTTTTGTGAAGTTAGTGTCTACCAATCAATGTTAACATCCCCTGGGATAATGGTTTTGTTCGGTATTGTTTCAGATATCCAGGCTAGAATATTTTCTAGAATGGTAATGTTTTGCCTAGGAGGGATGTATAAAACAACTATGCAGATGTTCTTAGATGAGTTAAGTTTTAGAAATGTTATAAGAAATTCAGCTGTGCAGAATTTTGGTAGAGTATTTGAGTACTGGGAAACTATCAAGTTGTTAGGGAAAATTAGGGGTATTCCACCACAGTTTTTCATGTACTCTGTCTATTCTGATAATGCTGTAACCAGAGGGGAAGAATTTCATTATCTTTTATTTCTGGTTTTAGCCATGTCTCTGTAATAGCAAGGATGTCTGGCTTAGAGTGTGTTAACTATGCATGAAAGAGTGTCAGTTTATTGCACATGTTGCTGATATTAAGAGTGATAAGTTTTAGTTTTTTTTGAATGTATAGTACGAATGGGACCTGGGTTGGTTCATAGGTTCATAGGTTCATAGGTTTATACTAGGCTATCTGCCCTAAGGCATTTATAAGCCTAGCCCAAATTATTGTGGCTTACGCCACCCCTTATATGAAAAAATACTGTGCCCATTAGTTTGTTGTGCCTCTGTCCAGCAGTGACCCAGAGATGATTCCCGGGGTAAACCTACGATCTCCCATCCACAGGTCTAGATTTCTCTTGAACAGAGTCAGCGAGGTGCTCTGCCTCACATGGACCGGGATTTTATTCCACAGCATAGGGAGTCTCTGAGTGATAAATCTATCCCTCCAGCACGTCCTATTTATATCCGTGCTAAGGTTTAAGTCGCTTGCTCTAGTGGTTTTGGTGGATTTGGATTTTTGAGGTGGAGCATGTCCATTAATTCCGGGTTGGACATGGCCTTGTATGTCAGGCACATGTCACCTCTGAGCAGACGGTATGCGACTGAATAGAGCTGGAGTTTCTTCAATCTGGCAGCATATGACAGATTTTGGTGTCCCTTTATCCTTTTGGTGAGGAACTTTTGGGGTCTCTCCAATTGCTGCAGATGTCAGGTGAGATACATCCCGAATGGGGCATTGTACTCGATCATTGGTCTGATAAGTGAAGAGTACAGGGGAACAATGACCTCACTAGATCTGGATGTGAATCCCTTCATGATCAGGTGGGCAATGTAGAAGGTCTTTCTAACCACTTTAGCAATGTGAGTGTCAAAAGAAAGGCCACTGTCAACCTGGGTCCCCAGGTCCCTGATAACCTCTTCTGTGCTTAGTGGATTGCCACCTATATGGTAGCTTGGGGTTACCTTGTTTTTCCCGAAGGGTATGACTATACATTTTTGGCGTTTAACTTCAGGCCATGGCTCTGGCACCAGCTATCTGTTTCCGTGAGTCCCTTCTGAAGGATATCAGTGTCCGATGCACTTTCCACTATGGCGCCCAGTTTGCAGTCATCTGCAAACTTTGTCAGCCAAAGTCCTCCCATGTTGGCCTGTACTTCTGAGAAGTAGATGCCAAACAATAGGGGCCAAGGACCGAGCCCTGTGGGACACCACTTGTGACCGGCTTGGAGTCTGACACAGCGCCAGCAACTCTAACCCTGTGGGTTCTGTCCTTAAGCCAGTTTGCAACCCATCTTGTGACATATGGGTTTACATTTAAGCTGGTAAGTTTTTCTACAATACCCGAGTGGGGTATTGTGTCGAAAGCCTTTGCAAGGTCAAGGTAGGCTGTATGGACTGCCTTTCCTCATCAATGGCCTTGGTGACTATTTCGAAGAAGTCGACCAAGTTCAAAAGGCATGATCTTCCCTTGACAAAGCCAAACTGGGTCGGGTCCAATGTCTGCAAGTCCCCTATGTCTTTGTTTATGAGCTCCATTATGATCCTCTCCATAGCTTTGCAGACTAGACTTGTTAAGCTTATGGGGCGGTAATTACCAGGGTCCGTTGAGGCGCCACCTTAGAGGAGTGTGACCACAGTTGCCGTACGCCACTCCTTGGGCACGTATCCTGTGGTAAGGCTGAGATTAAACAGCTGCCTTATGTGCGGGTTTAATTCCTCATTTAGCTCGTGTAGCACACAGCCGGGACACCATCCGGTCCCATTGATGCTGTGTTTTTAGCTTTAGAGAGAGCAGCTTTCACCTGCGCATTTGAGATGTCCGGGAGGCTACACTCGGCTGGGATAGTTATCTCTCCTTTAGGGGAGAGGGGTGAAGTTTGCACTGAACCTGTCTGCCAGTATGTTGGCAATGTCTGTGGGTTCAGTGATTTTTGTATCATTTTGGACTAATTCTGAGCATATCTGTGAGTTTCCACCCAGGTTCCTAACATAGCTGAAAAAGGCCTTATGATTGTCCTTTGAATCCATGGCAATTTTTCTCTCAAAATTGGCCTTAGTTGATTTTATGAGTGCTCGTATTTTTTTACTAATAATGATCAGGGGTGACTTCCCTTTTATGGATTTTGTTCTATCATGTAATAGCTTTCTCCTCTTATTGTAAAGTTTGTTAATGGCTGGGGTCCACCAGACTGGACGTTTGCCCTTTGTGGAAAGAGTCTTGGTTTTATTTGGGATTGCCTGATCCATGCAGTCCTGGAGGGGTGAATTTCCCTGCAAAAGTTTAAGGTCATGAAAGAATGTCTAGTTGTTTTTATGAGTTTTAAGTAATTTGGGTATTTACATTTGATATTGCCACATGCAGTATAGTTTACTGGTCAAGCAAAAAGAGACAGTGGCTAACTGAGTAAGGTGTCTTACTATTTCACAGAGGAGGCATGTATTTAACTGATTAAACTTAATACACAGCAAGGTTGTTCATGATAAATGTACTTACATGAAACTTGTAGGTGTAGGTTTTTGTGACAGAGCTCCTGCAATATCAGGTCAGATGTAGTGACTGCAGGCTCTGAAATGAAAGAAAGAAAAAATGAACTCTACTAAGCTGTACAGTTATATTGAGTAAATAAAGTTAGTACATATTACTACAAAAAAGAGATGGAAGAAGGACTAGTAAGTCATAGCAAGAGAATACAGGGAAAACATGAGAAACGTGTGTGCATGTAAGCTCAAAGTAGTTGTAGCAGAAAGTATAGTGATAAAGAACCACAGTAATACAGTGTGAATATACAGCTGTACTGAGTAAATTATTATAAGATGACACTACAATTATAGGCACAATACAACACCATCACTTTGTATAATTCATGGGATTAACCATTAATTTATCTTTCTGTTTATCTATCTATCTATCTATCTATCTATCTATCTATCTATCTATCTATCTATCTCTATATTTACACACACACACACACACACACACACACACACACACACACACACACACACACACACACGCACGCACGCACGCACACACACACACACACACACACACACACACACACACACACACACACACACACACACACAAAGGTTATCAGATCTGAATGAAATTGTTACAAATATAACACAACACCAAAGTCTTTACACTGTTTTATAGTCTTAGAGCAAATAGGAATGTAATAACATATGACACATACGTGCTGTATGAAAGAAGATCGTGACTGAGTGTAAGAAGAGACAACAGTGAGGGGATATTTAGCAATACATTCTACTATAGAGACAATGCCACCCGCAGGTCAATTTATAGGTCAGTTTATAACTGAGATCAACCATTTATACTCAGAGCAAAGCAATTAACAAAGACATGCAAGTAAAACAAATTTTTGTCATTTCTTGAAACTACATATCTGGCATATACAGTATAGTCTACTGGTCAAGCTGTTATTGAAAAATATTATGTCTCATGTTTATTTTTTACAAACTGTATATTAACTTGCAGTTTATTCACAAATTAGTTAAATAAGATGTTTATAATATGTTTATATTAAAATCAAAAAGTAAAATAAATGCACAATTATACAAAATATAGTTTCACATAAGTTGTAGCTTTATGTTTCAAGTGCCTTAAACAGCCTTTTTCTATTAGCAAATTATAATGTACTGACAGATAATTGAAGGCAAAGAAAGTGCTAAAGGATTTAAAGGATGTTAAAGAGTCTGATTTCAAAGTGTTAATAGAGAATGCTCTGGCCTTCTCAGGCTGGGGGATGAATCATTTTAAAAAAAACATCTGTAAGATAGTATGTACTGATACTAAATGTTACAATGTCAAAAGATACATTTTTAGACCATGTGGTCTTTATTTAAAAAGGCATATTTGTCAAGTACTCACGTAAAGCTCTAAGAGAGAATCATGAAAGTGTAAAATATTTAAAATTTTTACTATTTGTTAAAAGCTATATCAAAGTTCTATTTGCATAAAATTAATAAAAAAAGGTATAGATGTAGTATTATTTTTATTTGTTCTTTGAGAGTGATTTGAAATTCATGGCAGGCAGTCTCTCAGTGTTATTTATGAAATAAACCTGTACTTTGCACATCCTAAAGCATTATTATTGACCGAAAAGTAAAAGGTAAAACTCTTTGTTATTTATTTGTAAACTTTAAAATTTGGTGCCATGACTCATATTCTAAACTTTGGTATTGTTACAGGACAGTGTGGAATAAATTACAAGGGCCTAGCACAAAAAGTTCTTCTGTAAATTCCATGGTGTTTTATATGAAATAGTCAGAGATTCAGATACTTTACCATTCAGGATGTGCAAGCATACACGGCTATAAAAGGAAAAAATAGATTTGTAAAAATGTTTTTTTCTCTCTCTTTTAGACAATTGTAGTTAAAAAAGGGAGATGAGTAAATAACTGTTTTGCTAAATGACTGAGTTTGCTTGTTAGATATATGTAAAGTAACAGTGGGAGGACCCCACAAAAAAAAAAAATAAGAAAAAGTTTATTAATGTGTATGCACATACAACAAAAAAGCAAAATTAACACAAGAAGGTACCTTGTGTCAAGGACAGTACAATCAAGACTAAAAGGAAAGAGACATGAGAGACGTTTTATGCTGTTTAATGTATGATTTAAAAGAGTGAGAACAAAGTTAATGTTAAATCAAGTTCATGAGCCTATAGCATGTTGGCACATAGGTGTGTGTTGTTAAATCAAGTTCATGAGCCTACAGCATGTTGGGACATAAATGTGTCTGTTGTTAAATGAAGTTTATGAGCCTATAACATGTTGGGACATTGGTGTATACGTTGTTAAATCAGGTTCATGAGCCTCTAACATGTTGGGACATAGGTGTGTGTGTTGTTAAATCAATTTCATGCGCCTGTAGTGTGTGTGTGTGTGTGTGTGTGTGTGTGTGTGTGTGTGTGTGTGTGTGTGTGTGTGTTGTCAAATGAAGTTCATGAGCCCATAGCATGGACATAGGCATGCATGCTGGTAAACCAAGTTCATGAGACCATAGCACATTGGAAATTAGGTGTGACTGTGTGAAAGTACTCTCATAGGATCCAAAAGAGTGGTTATTTCTGGACACGGTACCTATCTGCCCCACTATCCTGATCACATAGCTGGAGCTATAAATTTTGAGTTTGTGACAGGACAAAAGCAAGGGGGTGCTGTGGGAAAAGGCTGATTGAAACCTTTCCTCTATCATTGCACAACAAAAAAATCCCTACCCTTCCCTCCCTGCATGGTGTGTAAACTGATGTAGTCATTTCTTTTCTCTAAATTATCAGAATCCAAAATCTACAAAGTAAATCTTAATTGGAAAAATGGGAACAAAGTTAAGCAGGCAGAATCATACCTCTCAACCTGGAAACATTAAAAATCTGGACAAAGGCCCATGAAAAACAGGTACAAATCTGTATGCTGATTAACATAAACTTTGCATATATAATTATGCAACCACACCCACTACAATGAATTGTGGGATATCAACTTTCAAATGCAAACTGAAAAACAGACAAGTAAGATATGGCCCCAGACTCTGTAGTAAATGGTAACCAATTTTTTTTTCGAAATGTGTAGCAATGATGTTCACTGGGAAGGGAAAAGATGATGAACCTTAGGATTTTGTTTTCGGTGACTTGCAGTATGTGGGTTTTATGGTAAAAGTAGGGCATTTAGTGGTAGGCAATATTCTAATCTTAAAAGAATATTATACTTTGCTAGGACCTCCAGAAGTAATTCTCCATGGCCTACTGACCAGTGAATTAGCTTTAGTTTGTGCAATCCGGGGCTGTCTTTGATTTTGCCGCCCTTACCCCCTCACAAAATCATGGTCAAATGGGGCCATCCCCCTGCAGCCATTCCAGTGTCCCATTACTTGGCTATTTCACCCCATTTACCATAAATACTGTAATGTGCATACTGTTTTACTTCTACAATGATTTGGATTTCATTTAAAAATTTTATTTTTACATTTTACAGCACAAACACTAATATACATCTGCTAAACAAAGCAATGTAGTCTCACAATGAGAATAGACTTAGCATTAAAATGTCTCTGTCCTTGAAACTCGTTCATTGAAAGAGCATTGAAACTCACATTGAAAGAAAATGCATCTGGCCAGTGGCGGATAAAGATTACCTTTGGGCTGTTTTCAAATCATAGGCCCCTTACACATGAAACATACATGTGTTCTTTGATACAGCTTCCTGATTGTATTATATTATATTATATTATATTGTATTATATTACTTGTATAATACAGTTGTTAGAGCATGTTTTAAATTTATTGTTTTGAACATTTTTCTAGTAAGCAATGAAACAAAATGCATGAACCAATAATGACAAAACTGCCCAATTCAGAACATTTCCATCATAAAAGTCTTTTCGGACATCTACAATCCACCAGTATCAGTAAATATGCAGAATCTCTGCAGAAGTAAAAGTAATCTAAATAATTCCACATTAAAGAGATCTGTAACTAATGAAGAGATTGCTGCTAGCAAATAACTTTATATTTCATTGTTTCATCTACAAATAAAGTGCCTATTACCTTTGAGGAATAAATTGCTTATGTTGCATAAAAAATGATAAGCTAGTAATATTGCAATAGGGAATGTATGGCAAACTGATAGGTTCATAGTTACTAGGTATCGCTGCCAAAAAGGACATTCTCAGGACTGCAGCATCCACCCCCTTTAAAAGTACAACACAGTACAGTATCAGCAATACATCTACATACTGTGAGAGTAGAACCCACAGCCTTCTGCATCAAAAGCAAGTGTTCTACCTGTTGTGCTACTAACAATGCAAGCAGACTTGTCATAAGCAGCACTAAACTTCTCTTCCCCTGAAGCTCTCAGCTCCTTGTAAAATCCACTTGACACTCAACTGTATCTCTCAACGTAGTCATCTGGAAAAAGCCAAAATTTATTGGGGGGGACAAAAGCCCAAAAAAACAGGGATACATTTTAAACATTGCTGTTATAATCCTGGAAAGTTGCTAGAATAAAATGTTGTGTTACTGCCATGCATTTCCTGAAAGATAGGAAGACTGAAACTTAAATGGCTGTCATTTAGTGAATTCAGTTTTCACCATAACTCTCAACCTCATAGCTTCATAGGTTCATGGGTAGGTACTAGGCTATTGGCCGTGGGGCCTATACAAGCCTAGCCATAATGATTCCCTGGCTATTGCTTCCCACAAATATTTACTTTCCTGGCCCCCTGTCTAGCAGGGCTACTGATGTGATCCCCAGCGTGAATTTCCTATCTGCCATCCCATCATCAAGGTTCCTCTTGAAGAGGGCCATTGAGGCGCTCTGCCTGACATGTATGGGCAGCCTATTCCAGAGTACGGGGAGTCTCTGATTCAGGAACCTATTATATATGTTCTAGTCATTGTGATGACAAGGTTAAGATCCCTGGAGCATGTGGCTCGGAGGGATTGGGATTTCTTTAAGTGTAGCATGTCCAACAACTTTGGGTTTTACATGGCCTTGTATGTTAGGCAGAGATCGCCTCTCAGTAGGCGATATGCAACAGAGTATAGCTGGAGTTTCTTTAGATGGTCAGCATAAGGCATCTGCTTTAGGCCTGTGATTCTTTTTGTGAGGTATTTCTGCAGCCTTTCTAGTTTTTGTAGATGTCTTGTGAGGTACATACCACGTGGGCCATTGTATTCTATAATGGGTCTAATGAGGGATGAGTACAGAGGGACAATGACCTCCTTTTTTTCTGGATGAAAATCCCTTAGTGATGAGGTGTGCCACATAGAAGCATTTTCTAACTGTTGTGGCTATGTGGTTATCAAAGGTGAGACCACTGTCCACCTCTGTCCCTAGGTTTCTTATCACACTTTCGGTGTTTAGTGTACTGCCACCTATGTGGTAGTTAACAGGTATGTGGTTTTTGCCAAAGGGGAAAACTATACCTTTTTTGGCATTTAGCTTGAGCCCATGGCTCTGGCACCAGGCATCGGTTTCGGTAAGGCCCTTTTGTAGTATATCCACATAATTTGGGGATTCAATAATGGCTCCCAGCTTGCAGTCATCTGCGAACTTTGTAAGCCAGAGTCCCTTAGTGTTGGCTTGTACTTCAGAGAAGTAGATGCCAAACAAGAGTGGTCCTAGGACAGAACCCTGCAGTACACCACTTGTCACTTGTCTGGAGCTGGATTTGGAGTTGGCTACTTTTACAGTGTGTATTCTGTCAGTAAGCCAGTTTGCAACCCAATGAGTGATGTAGGGATTAATGCCAGCTTAGTAAGTTTATCTATGATTCCAGGGTGGGGGATAGTGTTGAAAGCTTTAGCGAGGTCCAAGTAGGCTGTGTGAACCACCTTACCCTCGTCCATGGCTCTGGAGACTGATTCAAAGAAGTCGATCAGGTTCAGGAGGCAAGATCGGCCCTTTATGAATCCAAACTGGGTGGGGTCCAGTGTTTGAAGGTTGCCAATGTCTTTGTTTATAAGTTCCATGATAATACGCTCCATGGCCTTGCAGATCAGGCTCGTCAGACTGATGGGACGATAGTTCCCAGGATCCAAAGTGGATCCCCCTTGTGTAGTGGGATGACTGTAGCTGTGCGCCACTCTGTGAGCCTATGATTAAACATGACACATAGGTGAGGTGCCAGTTCATTTTGTAGTTCATGTAGTACACAGCCCGGGATGTTGTCTGGTCCCATGGATGCTGTATTCTTGGCTTTGGAGAGTGCGTTTTTTACCTGAGTGGCTGTGATTACTGGAATTTGGCATTCTTTCAGTATTGAGATGTGCCCTTTAGGAGTTGAGGGGAAGTGAAGTTGGCACTGAATCTATCTGTCAGGATATTGGCAATATCCTTGGGATCAGTATATCTAGTGCCATTCTGCTGTAGCTCATAGCACAAAAAACCTGGACAAATTCAATAGTGGGGGTATACAGCCCCAAAAATAGGGACAAAAAAATATTGATCTTATAAACAAAAAAATTGCTAGAATAAAAGGTTTTGTGTTACCATGTATTTTCTGAAATTCAAATGCCTGTCATTATTTAGTGAATTCAATCCTCACTGACTTGCCACAAAAATCCAGAAAACCACAGATTTTATGAGGAACAGAACAAAAATATGAGGCAAAAATCTAGACAGTTAAGGGTTATAGAAAAGACCATGAGCCAGACATTCTAAACATTGAATCACAAGTGGTGGTGGGTAAGGAATTCAGGCTTTGAGCCTGAGTAACTCTGGCCACCAGGTATATTTAACTGGGGCATTTCTCACACACACACACACACACACACACACACACACACACACACACACACACACACACACACACACCTTTCAGGTAAAGTACAAATGCACACAGAGACTGCCGTTTCAGCCGTCTTAATGCACACATAGACTGCTAAAGTAAAATACAAATACACACAGAGACTGTCATTTCAGCTTCACATACTAAGTAGATATCTGCCGTCTTAATGCACATAGAGACTGCCTTATCAGCTGCAGTAAAGAACAAATGCACACAGAGACTAGAAACTGCCGTTTCAGTTCAGCTTCACATACTAATTATAAGTACAAGTTTCAGCTTCACACATATACTAGAGACTGCCGTTTCAGCTTCACATACTAAGTAAAAGTTTCAGCTTAACATGAACTAATTAGATATCTGCCGTCTTACCTGGAGGAAGAAAGATGATGTGTATGTAAGTTAAATTATGCCTCAGCATTCTG
Organism: Protopterus annectens; assembly: GCF_019279795.1. Taxonomy (NCBI): domain Eukaryota; kingdom Metazoa; phylum Chordata; order Ceratodontiformes; family Protopteridae; genus Protopterus; species Protopterus annectens. The sequence goes on from NC_056728.1 coordinate 201,024,824, forward strand.
AAGCTGATGTCATCACACACACAATGCATGTGATGAAGTCAGGAACAAAATTCTTCAAAAAAAAAAAACTTAAAAAAATCCTGGAAATTTTGGAAATTAAAGGGGCCACTTGGGAATTCATGGCACCCCAATATTATTCCCTCAAAACTGGTATTAAATGAGGAATTTTGTATGGTTGAGAGGTATGCTTAGAATCAAATTTATTTAAAGGGAGCACCTGAATATCTTAAGTATCATAATTATGAAAATAAAAGTTGCAAATATTTAAATGAGTGGTTTTGGTCTACTAAACATTGCTCTGGTAAAGTATTTCCATTAAATTAAACTTATGGTAAGAATAAATTTAAAAAATTAGAGTATTTTGGGGAAAAAATAAGGTAACTGGGGAACAATGGACAGTAATTTATTCTTGGTATACTAAAGCTTTTAAAAGGAAAATAAATCAGCATTAAGGGGATTACAGAATACTAATAAAAATTTGCTACAACAGGTAAAAGAGATTAGAAAGGCAGTACAGACCAGTAAAAAAGCATCCCTTTATCCTGTCAGCAGATTTGAAAAGACTGGGGATGGCCAAAAAGCAGAAACTTCTAAAGAGAATAATAATCCTCCAGTAGCTACTGCACCCCACCCCCATATGTACCAGTACAGGTGGGTCCTGTACAAGATTCTGCTGTTTCTCAGACCTCTGAATTTTGTACAACTGTCCATTGGACACCAGGTCACCATTATACTGTTACATCTCAACCTAGTTCCCCTATTCAACCATCATCTTCAGAACAAGCATCTGCAGTTGAGGAGGTTTCTTCTTCCTCCTATCATTTTCGACAAGCTGTTACTTCTCCAGCAGGAGTACTAGTATTTGACACTCATGTGGGTCATCACACGCTCTCACATGATGACAAGACACTATTTCCACTAGACAGAATCTTTTGTCACCTCTTAGAAAAATTTTAGGAGTTAATAATACAGAACTTGTTCATCACCCATGGACCCCTGCTGATTTGTATACTATGTCTAAACGTTTTCCAAATATTAGAAAAGATCCATTAAGGGGCGGCCATGGTGGTGCAGCAGTTAGCGTTTCCACCTCACAGCAAGAGGTTCTCCGGTTCGATCCTCGGCTGGGGTGCCTTCTGTGCGGAGTCTGCATGTCCTCCCTGTGGTCGCGTTGGTTTCCTCCAGGTGCTCCGGTTTCCTCCCACATCCCAAAGACATGCAGTAGGTGGATTGGACACACTAAATTGGCCCTAGGTGTGAGTGTGTGCATGTGTGTGCCTTCTGTGGAAGGTTGGGCACCGGGCTGGCAACTCGACACTGTAAAACTCCACTTCCAATCTTGAGTGGACGGTGATCCGCTGTGGCGACCCCTAACTGGGAAAAGCTGAAAGAAGAAGAAGAAGAAGAAGAAAAGATCCATTAAGGTTTAAAGAAAAATTAAAACAATAATAAAATGTTACAACCCTACCTTTTCAGATTTAAACCAGCTGCAAAAACGTAGCACCACATGGATCACTATTAGTACAACTTAAAATATTTAAGCAGAATTGAAATAAAACCTTTTTTCTTTCCCTTTGGATGAAAAAGCTTGTTTTTCACAGTTCAGGGCTTTTCACACCTCTCTGAGTCCTGCATAAAAGAAAGTAGGTGGGCATAGCACTGTGCTATATATAGCAGGCTTTCTAAAGAAAAGCCCGTATTGGAGATCTAGTCCTATGACCCCATGTAGGTTAGAATTTCATAAACTTCAGTTTAATGTCTCAGTGGAGGGGGGACACATGAAGAACATGGGAACAGAAAGGCACTGTAATGCAACTATAAGCAGGTAAAGTCTTCTTCTTCTTCTTTCATTTTTTCCCAGTTAGGGGTCGCCACAGCGAATCACCTGTCCATTCATGATTGGCAGTGGAGTTTTACGGTGTCGAGTTGCCAACACACACATGCACACACTCATGCCTAGGGCCAATTTAGAGTATCCAGTCCACCTACATCATGGCTTTGGGATGTGGTCGGAAACCGGAGCACCCAGAGAAAACCCACGCAACCACAGGGAGGACATGCAGACTCCGCCCAGAAGGCACCCCAACCGAGGATCGAACTGGAGAACCTCTTGCTGTGAGGTGGCAACACTAACTACTGCACCACCGCGGCTGCCAACTATAAGCAGGTAAATGATAAGCAAAATATAAAACTCTATCAGTAAAACTGGAATATAAACAACTGCAAAAGCACTGAAGTACCAGTCCTGGAGCAGACTATAGAACACTCTCATAACTTTTATTCTAGCAGTCTAAGGCACCAGACCATGCAATAATTTACCAGTAACACTGTTTATGGAAAATACAGCACTAAATGAGGCTCTTATTTGGCAGTAGTCACAGTTCTGCCACAACTACAAATGAAACCAGAAGACTAAGGCCCCAGACAGCTGGATTAAGTAATTCTATTTATGAAGGCAAAAGTACAGCATAATGTATAAACACAGTCTTGCTACAGCTGCAAATGAAGCTACAAACTGAACAAACTAAAACATGCAAACATAGCTTTTTTGCTGTAACATGGATGAATGAAGAAAAGTAGAAAAAAGTATCACCATACAAGTTAGTATAAGTACAGTTTAAAATATTTAAAATTTTTTGATGAAATGCTTGTTTCTCACAGTTCAGGGGTTCATACACCTTTCCAAGTCTTGTATAGGGTGGGGATAGAATTCTTAAGAGAGCAATAATCCTCCTACTAAACCCTGGCTAGACCAGTCAATCCAGCCAACCCTAAATAACCAAAGTACCAGCATTGCTAATAAGTTCAGTTCCCACTTTATTCAGACTGTAACCTCACTTATCCCATTTCAATTCCAAATGCCAACATTCACCCCAGAAACAACAAACAAACAAAAAAGAAAAATGCTTTTTAAAACCAGTTCTCATATCTATTAAGAAGTTACTTCATAAACTAAAACTGACCATCCTTGCACCTGACAATTTAACAGCTGAATATATAAGAATAGGAGCTGAAATCTCATAGGCTATCCAGTTTCTCTTCTAAAAAACACTCCCTTAAAGAGAGTTATGCCCCTACCCTATGGGAAAAAAAAATCATACATTCTATCACTGCACAGAAAGGGAAGCTATAATGACATTACCATTTACGGGGCTATAGCCATCTTATTTGCTCTTTCAAAGTTTTTAGAAAAATGCAAACAAATTCAAGTCCTTAGTCATATTATTGACACGAACCAACTCAGCATGGTTTCCATCCCCACTATGACACTGCAACTACCCTTAATATTTTTACCACCACAGTAAAACTGAGCAGAAACTTTTGCAATTCTGTGCTGGCCATATTTCCTACCTTGTTAAAAGAATTCAAAACTGTCTGTCATCACAAACTAGTAACTAAATTGCCTGTTCTTGAACAAGGACTATTTGAATTATCTTGGCTCAGTAACTATTTATCTAATAGGCTACAGGCAGTAAAATGACAAAATGAAACCTCCCCTATCTTAGATATAACAGTCAAAGGCCCCCATAGCTCTAACCTAGGCCCTCTTCACAAATGACCTGCACACTGCAACCAAACATGCTTCGATCATACAGTATGCATATTACTTCACCATTATCTGCTCAGTCAAGAGCCTGGAAAAGCTGAAACAACTTACTCAGGAATCCTTTCTTCAGTCGAGGCTTGGCTAACCAACTCACAATTACTGCCAGTGGCCCAAAAAAGAACTCTCCAATATATCCTTATCTAATTATACTACATTGAACCTTCACTAAATTCTTAAGCTTCATATTTTGTGAAAATCTGAATTTGGACCACCACATATAACAAGCAATAAAAAAAAGCACCAAAAACTAGGCTCCCTTTACAGGGCCAAAATATTTCTAATAGACAAGGCTAGAATGACCACTGCAGCCATCTACCTCCTCCTTACTCTTCTCTAGGTAGCTCCCATATTCATTAACCTCCAGTCAAACTTGGTCTCTGATCTTGAGTGTTGTTATAACAAAGTAGCTAGGTTTGCTTCAAATCACAAGTTCAGGACCTGACATCCCTCAAATAGTTTCAATGACTAGAGTTGAGACATTCTTTAATACACTCACAGCTGGTAACTACCCACAAACTCATTTATCATCCTGACTAATGTAGCATAAATAATATTTTATACCTATGTAAACCCACTTGATCTCTTTGATCCACTAATAAATGACTGCTGGCAACAACCACATCGAAAAAGCTATGCAGGAGAATCACTATACTCGTCTCACCTATCTAACGTCTGGAACTCCATCCTCCTAGCCATCAGACAAACTGAAAATTCAAAGTCCTTTAAAACTCTGCTTAAACAATACTTCTCTGACACATGACTGCACTCATGTACTACCCCTGCCTAAGCACCTGACCCACTATCATATAAATCTAAAATCTCTCACCTATATGCTAAGAACTTCTTCTATTTGTATCACAGTCTCTCTTATCACAACATCTCCTTCCTGTTTTATTTATTTCCTTTTAACTCACATTCCTTATATACTTCACCTTCCTTTACCATACATCCCACCATTGCTAATTTCTGCCTCAACTTTCCTCTTAGCTCTTATGTTCTAAATTACACTCATATTGTACAACCTTAAGTTTTCTCATCTCCACTTCTATAAGTTCCAGTGTACTGGCTCCAGTTTCCTCTGTCCCCTCTTTTTCTCCCATCTACTTACACATCACATCTCCCTCCATACCAAATTTCTCACTCTTCCTCCTGCTGCTTAATTTTCTGTTATATCTCTACCTACCAGTAACTGTACTTTTCTTCCTGTTGACTAAGGTAGTACTCCTATTTGCTCTACCTGTTGACTTTATTCTTACACCGAAGACAAAAAATGTTGATGCTCCTTCACTTTTATTAAACTCCCTACCATGTAAAATGTATGCAGAACTTCACTTTTGCTGTTTTTTCCTAACCATGTATACTATTTATGTTTTAATTGACGCATTTATTGTTCTGATTTGACACTACATTTAACTGTTGAACATATTTCTGCCTTATGTTATGTACTGAAGCTTTTCTCCCTGGGCCACTGCTAAAAATTGGCACTTTTGCTTGGTCAGCTGGACTAGTCCTTGTAAACAAATGCAATAAGTAAATGCATTTTTTAATATTTAAACTTTGTACTAGTTATGCATTTTAATTCCTCCATCATTATGGAGACCAGTGTCAGGACAAGTATAGAATGTATGGTTGTTTGTGATATAATAATGTGACTGTCTTGTATAACTGGTTTTGGAATGAGTTTTCATACCTCAGAATATAAGATATATTATTTATGAAACTTTATTTCGCATATATTCATTTTTTTCTGTGTAGCTTCTTTGTACACAGTACTGGTTCTCATTGATGTCATTGTCTGTTGTACAGCATTAATTATGTCTGTGTGTGTGTGTGTGTGTGTGTGTGTGTGTGTGTGTGTGTGTGTGTGTGTGTGTGTGTGTGTGCACGCGTGCATGGATAGGGAAATTAACTAGTGCAGAAGTCAGATTTTTATGAGTGAGATCTTAGGCGCCTAGATGTTTTGGCTTCTTATTTGTTTGCTTGCTTCATTTTATTGATCGGGGATGCGTCTTTAGTCTCTTCAAGAAGTGAAGAGTCATGGCCAGTATTAGAGAGGATTCCAATGGTGAGTGCAGGCTTTTGTTTTTATCTTTAGTTAGTGTTATTTTTTGTAGGTAGTTAATTTTAATGACATCTTTCGTGGTATCAGTAGGTTGAGGTTTACGTTTGACAGAGTTATGGTTGGGAGGAGGAGGAGGAGATGTTTTCAGTGGTGTGCCCTGGGCTTTGTTGCTGTTTTTGTAGGTGCCCTAGATTCACAGGAAGATTGGATGTCAAGAAATCCTTTTTTATTTTTGTCTTTTTTCTTTACTTTTTTGTGGGGATATCAGTATATTTTTAGTTTTCATATTTTTATCTCTGTTATTTTATTTATTTATTAGCAGTCTCAATAGATGTCAGATTCACCTTTGGTACTGGAAGAGCAGAACGCTGTGCGCTCTTTTTCCACACCAGGTAGCTGGATTACTTTTCTAGTACTGATACTACAGTGCGGCATAATGGGAGTGTAGCACTCCTGAGTGTGCCATCCCTCGAATGAGACATTATACTGAGGTCCCATCTGTCTGAGTTGGTGGTAGTTCAGGTAGATGTAAAAGATCTCTTGGCACTTATTGAAAAGAGTAGGGAGTTTTACTTACAACTTATTTACAATTTCCTTATTTACATATTTACAGAAAAGAACCAACATTCTATATTTTAAGTCTCCACTAATTACTAAAGGAATTACATTCATACAACCCCCCCCCACACACACACACACACACACACTCTTTTCTCCATAACAACCACTTGATTTCTTTATAATATTTGGTAAAATCCATTTACCATTAAATATAACTTCATTTAACCTTTCATTCTAAATTGTCCAATTTATACAAAGTATTTTTATCCAAATTATTAACATATTTTTTGCTGTGCTGTGCATAAATAACATACTCAGCCATGTCCTTATTTGTTTGTAATCTTGAAATTCATTATTTTGTTTTCTATTATTTCTCCCTTTTTATAAGGCATATTTCCTTTAACATATAACTTATTAATTTGTAATCTCCATAAAAAAATCTTCATATACACCACATTTTTGATACACAATTTATTTACTTTATAGCTATAATTTTCTCTTCTGTTAAATATTCCCAAGGATCCACACAATAACTTTGTCTCATAGTATTCTTATACCAATTTTCTTATTTTCATCAACTTTTTCTATTCTTAGTTTCCACATTTTTATTTTTTGATATATCCTTATCTCTTCATTTTCCATTCCTTCTCTTTTATTCATTTTAATTCCATTCCATTTTATATTTTTTATAAATTTCTTCTTCTACTATGTAATAGTATGTAATTTGTCTTCTAATCTTTTTTGCATTATTTTCCTGAACAATTTATAGTCACGATTATTCAGCATTATAGGTCTCCAGTTTTTTATTTAATTTTCTCTCCCTTCCTCCATATAAATCTCATCACATCTTCACTTATTTCTTTGTGATTATCCCATCATTTAGACTTTCATTAAATATGTATTAGTATTTCTTTTTGCCATAACATTAAATGTATATACATTTGATATCCTATACCACCATCCAATCCAGCTGCGATATCTACATTTATACTTTTAATATCTTTATCTATTTCTGCTGGTGTAGTTTGCTGTTCCAATTCTTTGTTTATCTCTTGTGAAAAGTGTTTTACATTCTACAAACCTTTCCTTTTTTAATCCTTTTCCTTTTACCATCTCTTTTACACCAAAAAGCTACAACAGCCATTATTTTCAAATTGCTCTTTTTCAATTTTTTTTCATTATTACTTTTCATTTCTCTCATTATACTACCATCTTCTTTTACTTTCTTAGTTAGGTATGATGATACCACTTCCTTCTTTCCCTTTAAAACATTTTGTTTATATATAATAACTCTTTAATTCTCTGTTATTTTTTGATAGATTTCTTCTTCCTTCCTAAAATAATTCCTGTCTAAACAACTTAAAAACATCCTTTTGAATTTGCCTGTATTCCTTCTTGTCTTTTTATCTTCTCTCATTCTCCCATGTAAAAATTCATTTTTTACATTTCTCTTTAAATATTATACACCATTCTGACCATTTTTTATAAAAATCTCTCATTTTAAATGACCTTTCCATAATTTTATTATGTCTTCTTAACTATCCTTATTCCACTCTTTTTCACTAATTCTCTTAATATCTTTCCCTAATTTAATATATTCTTTATTTTCATCTATGTCAATCCATATTGCTAAATGATCAAAAACCCATCTCTGCTACTTGTTCTATTATAACTCTTACAGTTTTTGACAGAAGAAAATAATCTATCCCTGGCGAAAATCTTCCTGTCCGATATGTATTCTTACTTAGATTCCATAATTTTATTTTTCCACATTTTATTTCTTCCATTACTTTTTTATCTGTTCTATATTTTTGCTTTTTATGACTTAAATTGCAATTAAAATTTCCTGTTATTATAATGTCCATTTCACTATAACACAATTTAATGTATCAAAAAATATTTTTTCCCTTTCTTTATATAGCACATACGCATATATTGCTATTAATCTATATACTTTCTTTTCCCATCTAAATCTCCTATCAATTGTCCTAGTTTAACTAATGACAATCTAGAATGTTTTATTACTTTTGCATATAATATGGCAATACCTGAATAATTTTCATGTCCCAAATTCCATATTATACTACCCCACCATAGTGTCTCTGTTTGCTCTCTCTCTTTCTTCCTTTTAAAATCCTAATGTCTTCAAGTACTATTAAATCTACATCACACATATTACTCCATTCTATTATTCCAAATCTCCTAACTATATTCTTAATACTATTAACATTAATTCATAATATTCTAAGATTATTTTCTGCTCTTCTTTCTAATCTATAGGAAATTATTATAATTATCAATTTCCTTTCTTTTTAGCTTTTCCCCAATTCCTGAAAATTTATTTTCCTATCTTTAACTTTTTCCAGCTGTATTTTTCTTCTTAACTAGTTTCCAATTTATATCCTCTCCATCACTGATCTCTGTACTACTCTCCTTTTCTCCTTCCCCTTTTTTACCATTCAAAGTTTCTTCTCGATTTATCTCACTACTTTCTTTTTCTTCTGTTTGTTGTTCCTCTAATTGTAATATTTCTTTTTTGTTCATATTTTCTAGTTCTGTTTCACACTTTAACCCCCTCTTCTCACAATTCATCCATGCATATCCCATTTGCTTACATTTGTAATACATTTCTTTACAGTTTTTTTGCATTGTGACCAATTTATCCACCTAAATAACATCATTTTATCACAATTGTTTACTAAATGTCCCTTCTTCCCACAAAAAACATGTTCTCGGTTGTCCCCAATACTTAACAGCTCAATGCCCATCAACATTAATCATATTTGGAATATGTACAATTTTGCTATTCTCCATTTTCAAAATCATATTACAGCCCCAGGCACCTGTCCAAAGGCCTATGTTATCAAAGACTTTTGAAATGTCTTTTACTTCATTACAAAAGTTCTTTAATAAATATTTTTACTGTCTCTTTCAGTCTCTGTTCAAAACTGTATATTATTTTTTTCTCTGTGTTTCTCCAAAAATTCTTAATTCTATAACTGTTCCATAGATAATTGTATTTTTTCTCCATACTTCTTTAGAAAAACGAAAGTGCTCAAGGTTTGTCTAAACAAAAGGATATTGAATGGTTACTCCGTGGTACAACAGTATTTTTTTTCATATTATTAATGGTTGCCCAAGAAAATAGTGCATCCAAATACCTCTGAAATAGGTTCATAGGTTTATAGGTTAGTACTAGGCTAGGTGCCCTTGCAGATCATTTTAAACCTAGCCAGTTTCCCTTTTTGTGCTTGAATTAACCTTTCCCACTTGGTTAGAGATTGGCTTTACCCATCCCATGGCTGATATATTACCCCTAATGAGAATAACTTTGATCATACTATAGATAATTTGAGCATTTAGGAGCTGCATCCATCCACTAATAGCATATTAAGCAGTTCTTGGATAAATGATCTGTTTCTATCCATAGATCCAAACTGTGTTTGAATATGGCTATGGTTTTATGTGGATGGGGAGTCTTTTCCAGAGCAGTGGTATCCTCTGTGAAATATACCTGTCCCTTCAAATCATTGTGATGTTGCATAAGAGGTTTAGATCCTAGACTGAGTATTTCTGATGCCATTTGACTTGTCTCATGTGCTGTAAGTTAGAGGATGCCTTGTAAGCCAGATGCAGGTCACTTCTTAGCAGTGTTTAGAGTACTGAGTACAGTAACAAGAGCTGTAAGTTGGCCCATTAAGGACATGCTGTTTTGGCCTTGTATCCTTTTAGTACGGTATCTTTGAGGGCATTACAGTTGTTGCATATGTCTGGACAAATACATGCCAAAGGGGTCATTATATTTAATGAGCGGTCTAATTATGGCTGAGTAAAGGGGGACAATGACATCCATAGATCTAGACACAATTGCTTTGTTTATAAGCTGTGCAATATAGAAGGGCTTGTTACAGCAGTGTATACACATTGGTCAAAAGTTAAGTTACTGTCCATACAAGTTCCCAAATCTGGAACAACTGGGTCAACTCTTAGGGGCATTTTGTCAGTATCGTAATTCCCTGGGTTAGATGACCTCACATACAAGAATACAATAATGCATTTTTTGGCATTTACTTTCAGTTCATGATTTTGGCAGCAGTTATTTACTTAGGACAAAAGTTCCTGCAGGATAGTTAATTCATCTGAGGTTTCAATGACTGTTTCTAGCTTGCAGTTATCTGTAAACTTAGTCAGACAGAGCCCTTTTGTATTTGCATTTACTTCAGAAAAGTAGATGCCAAACAGGAGAGATCCTAGCACAGAACCCTGGGGGACTCTGCTGATGACTGGTCTCTTTGCAGTAGTAACTTCCCTTTGATTTTCTGTGTCCTATTTATGAGCCATTTTGCAATCCAGCGGGTGACATAGGGGTTTATTCCCATTTTTTAAGCATTTCTACTATGGCTAAGTGTGGAATTGTATCAAAAGCTTTGGCCAGGTCAAGGTATATGGTGTGTACCATTTTTTCCTTCATCCATTACTTTGGTGACCTTTTCAAAAAAGATCAGGTTGGATAAGTATGACCTGCCCTTGACAAATCCAAACTGAGATGGGTCCAATGTTTGGGGCTTCCCTATGTCCTGACTGATTAGTTTCATGATAAGTCTTTTCATGATATAATATATTTTCATAATATATTCTGATCCTCAATATCTGTATTTACTGACCCTATATGAGCATTATCAGCATATTTACTTAACCACAACCCTTTTACAGATGGAAAAGATGTCATAAAAAGGTCACATAAAGCTATCCCCAAAACAGATCCCTGAGGGACACTAAAATAATTCATTTAAAAATTGCGGAGAGACTATCTCCTAATCTTACTCTACAAGATCTAAAACATAACCAATAAAGTTTACTTTGACTTTGATAACCAGTTCTTTACCCATCATATAACATACTGATTAAAATCATATTCTACCATCATGGAAATTACTTTATTATGGGAAATGGTATCAAAAACCTTAACCATATCCTAATATATTCCAATTCACAAAAGAAGTAGAGTTCCACAAAGACAAATGAAATAAAATTCCGTGTGAACAGACCTCAGTAATTTAATCAAAAATACAAAATCAATAAACATTTTGATTTTGTATTTTTGATTAAATTACTGAGGTCTGTTCACACGGAATTTTATTTCATATCCTAATATATGACTTTGACTGGAATCCAGTTATCTAATACTTCCCATAATGGCTGGTAGAAGGGCAATAAATCCAGTAAAGATAAAAAGAAATATTTCACCTAGCCCTTTAAAGGGCTCAAAGTCTCCAAGTGTGTTTTGTGACATTGTTCATTCATTCATGCATGTTGATTTATGGTCCTGTGTATAGAGTTATACACACTGGTGTGTTGTGATTAGTGTTAATTTTGTGCTTTTTATGCTATGTTTTGTTGTGTGGCTGTGTGCATGTTTTATGTTGGAGTTGTGCACCATGTTTTGTGTTACTTTTCGTGTTGCGAAGTGGCTTACTCCATATGAATATTTGTTTAGGATATTTTGTTTTACATGTGCTTGTGAAATGTATCTATATAATTTATTTACTATTCAGTTAATACATTAACAGCTCATTGAAAAGTTTCTTTAAATAGCTCAATCCTTTATTTCATAGTAAAGTGCAGGTTTAATCTCTCCTTGCTAGTTAGTTAGATTGCAGTTGTATGTTGGTATGCAGTAGTCACTGATTATTATGCCAAATTACTATTTATTTAGGAATGATTCAATTTTTTTTCTTTTATGCTTTTTTCTTTCTTTTTAATTTTTTTCTCAGATGGTCATGATTTGTTTGCTTCTGTTCATTGTTTTTCTAGTTTTTCTTTGAAACAGTATGCTGTTTAGGTTTTTATGGCTTGTTTGCAATATTACATCATTATTTTTATCTTTTTTCATTTCTTCATTTTTGGCTTTTTCCAACATATATGTTTTTCTTCATCATTTGCTATTCTTCTTCTTTCATCCAAAGCTGTAACTAGCAATGGGGACAAAGGGACCCACTACCCAGAGCACAAGCTATCGGGGGTGTGGAGGGATGATCTGTGGATGCCAATGGTGGCAGAATGCAGTACTAGCTTCATAGATCTGAAGTGCTGAAGTCCTCAACATGTGGAAATTTAACTTCAGAGAAGAGCTTTTTTTCTTGGTCTGTCATCAACTTTGAGAAGACTTTTTTTACAGCTTTGACTTTTGGGGACACCAGTCTGGCAATCTAAACAGGGTTCCTGATTAGCTACCAATTTCTCTAAATATTAAGTGATTGTTATATACCTTGTATCGATTCTTAAATGTTTTTATATTATGTCTAATTTATTATAATTATTTAAACTGCAGATGTTTTTAGTTTATTTTTGATGGCTGTAAAATTATTGTTCTTAAAATTTTTGTATTGATTTGGAGCTTTCCTCCCCAGCCTCCTCTGAAAATGGGCTTCTACCCAGTCGAACTTTCCCAGTAATCAAATGTCAATAACTAATTAACTAACTAACTAACTAACTAACTAACTAACTAACTAACTAAATAATAAATAGCTACAGTTTTGCTTTCAGACATAAGTTTTTCCTCAGACATTTCTTTATACTATTTCCTTTCTTTTTTATTTGCTGTTTGGGGCTGGTTGTCATAACTGCAAGATTCATAATTGGGAGTGTTTTTTATTCATAGGATTCATTCATGCTAGTTTCATGCTAGTTTCAGGCCTATTTTAGTCTAATGACCATGCAAATCTTACCAGTACCTATCCTCAGGCTTTAGCTCCCTCTTAGATAAGGGCAGTCGGTGCTGATCATAGACTCGCACTACAAATATAGGCCATACAACATGGTCAGTAAGGGAACAAGGGTATAACATGGCTAGGCTTATAATGGTCCTAGGCCCAATAGCCTAGTAACCTCCTATAAATCTTATGAACTTAAGGAGGGAGAGTTAGCCCAAGGGTAAATCTGAGACTACCCATTGAGTTAGCCCTGGGGTAAATCTGAGACTACCCATATAGCTGGCAGGTTAAGTTTGAAGGAACGTATTGAATTGTGGTGCTTAACCTGCAGACATATCTCTTAACTGTCCAGATTTTTTCCCTCATAGTTTTAGGCAGTTCCCATTAAATTTGTAGTTTTACAGCAAATCATTAAGGACTGGTCATGAAATAATGGCAGATATTTGAGTTTCAGACATTGTATCCTTCAGAAAATGTGTGGTAATGCAAAACCTGTTATTTTAGCAAATTTCTAAGTTTTTAAGAGCAATATTTAGAATCTGCCCCTCACTTTGGGTATTTGTTTACCTCATTATTTTTAGCTTTGTCCAGAATTCTTGCAGTAAGAGGTTGTGAGGCATGCCCACAGAGGAAGTTTATTCCAGAGAAGGGGGGAGGTGCTGGGTGATGAATCTATCTTTTTATTGCATTCTGCTTATCTGAAGATTCAGGTGTCTGCTTCTAGTGTCAGTTATGCTGTTTGACCAGCTGAGATATAGGAGTTCAAGGACTACCAGATCTTTAATGATGTGGTAAGCGAGGCTCAGAATATCCCTCAGGGCTCTGTAAGACAGAGTACAGGGACAGGGCTTCCAGCCTGTCCTGGTAACTAAAAATTTGAAGACCAGAGATCTTTTTGATGAGGAACCCCTGTTTTTTTTTTTTTTTTTCAGTTTGTTGATATTTTTGGTGAGTTACATGCCAGAGGTAGCACTTTACTCTATAATGGGTTTGCCCAGTGCTAATTATAGGGGAATAACATCTTTGGATCTAGACAACATACCTTTGGGTATTGTGCTAAGAAGCAGGGTTTCCTGGTTATAACTGTCATGTGATGATCAAAGCGGGGAACTATCAACCCAAGTGCCCATTTCCCTGACTACCATTTCATTTAGTAAGGTAGTGTTATTTATACTGCATGCTATGGATATAAATGCTGTTTTTGAAAGAAACAATATTACACTTTTTAGTATTTAGTTTAGGCCTATCGTGCATACAACAGGTACTAACTAGGGTAAACTCCTGACTGGTACAGATATATGGGAGTTTGACATATGCACTCAGTTTGCAGTTATCTAAAAAGTTGATTAACTAGAGGTACTGGTTATCAGTTCTGAGATCAGAGAAGTAGATGACAAACAGGACAGAATCCAGCACAGTCATCTGGAAGACTCTACTGGCTACCTTAGCACTATTTGAAAAGGCACTTTCCACACAACGTGTGCTGATTCTTTCATCCAGTTGTCTATGCAGTTGTCTTACCACACATGGATCTATGTTTAATGCACATAGCATCATTACAATTCTGGCAGGAGGTACAGTATCAAATGTTTTGGCCACATCAAAATAAGTTGCATGAGCAGTATGATCACTGTTAACAGCTTGTGTGACCCTCTCAAAGAAGATAACAAGAATTAGCAGGCATCATCCCCCTTTATGAAGCCAAAGTGTTGTGGACCAAGCCTCCTAAGATTCTTCGTATTCAAATTCAAGCTGGTATAATACACTCCACAGCATTATAGATCAGACTGATAAGGTTCACTGCTCTGTAATTTTCAGGATCTATAGTAGGTCCACCCTTGTAGAGGGGCATCACCACAACAGTGCATCAGAATTCTGGAAAATAGCTTACGCTAAACAATTTAAGGAGAGGTTACATGAGAGCATGATTGATGCTTTTTATTAAGCACCCAGGTATGTTGTTAGGACCCATGGAGAAAGTGTGCCTGGTCATTAATAACACCTTAAGAACATATCCCTTAGTGATACTAGGGGTGTAAGAGATTCTGGGATGAGTGGTGTGTTTGAATAGGGGTCCCAGGAACTTATTTGTTAGCATGCTTGTGGTGTCATTGGAAATGGAATGAGGGGGTCCCATTAAAGAAAAGGTCACATTCCCTAGGACAGGGACCCAGTCATTCCCTAGGAAGGTTGAAAGCCCCATGGCCCAGTCGTTCCTTAGACTTGGTGCATACTCTATTGCTTATTCATTCCCTAGTGAGGGTCCCTATGGATCATTCATTCCATAGACCTAGTGCAAGCCCCATGGTCCAGTCATTCCCTAGACAGGGCGCAAGCCCCATGGCCCAGTCATTTCCTAGACAGAGTGCAAGCCCCATGGCCCAGCCATTCCCTAGACAGGGTGCAAGTCCTGTGGTTCATTCATTTCCTAGAGAGAGAGAGAGTGAAAGCCCTATGGCTCACTCATCTCTTAGACATGGTGCAAGCCCTATGACTCATTCATTCCTTAATGAGGGTCCCCATGGCTCATTTACTCCCTAGACAGGGTGCAAGCCCTATGACTTATCAGTTATCATTATCAGTTCTTTCCTTTATTTCTTCAAATATTTTTAGGCATATGTTGTAGACTTTTTCATATTCTTCAAACATTAATATAGACTATTTATTTAGTAGCATAGCATGATTTTTTGTAATACGTTTTGTGCTTGCACTTTGTTTTAGATACTGTATAGTTGTGTAGGTGTTTGCATTAGTTACTGTGGTTTAGGTTATGTGTGATTGCAGTGTTATATGTTACAAAACTTAGGGCTCACTGTGGTAATATGATTAATTAAAAAAGTTAAAAATGTTTACTAGCCAGGTTTTAAAGCATTTTGAGATTTAATTGTATTAAATTTTTGAACCAACTATCCACAGTTTTTTTTTTTTAACTTCAATACACCCTACCCTACAATTTTTATGTGCTAGGGTAACATATTTCAGGGTTTGCCAGCCTTAAAAAAAGAGTTCTTAGTTGAGTGCCTAGACTGTGGTAAGGAGATAAACTATTATTTCCTTTAAGGAAGCTGTACTGCAAAAAGCTGATACCTATTGTTGCTGCTTGATCATCATTCTTATGACATCTGTATTTCAAAACTGCATCTCCTCATGGCAACCTACAGCCAGTTACAAAAGTGACAAGAACTCTATAGTCTTTCCCTGTAGGGATGATGTCTAATCCCATCAACCTCTCTGGAAAAATTATTAGTTGGCATCCAAGTTTCAATACCTGGGAGGCATTATACATGGAGATGCCTTTAGTAGAGCAATTAAAACATTTTTATCCTTATTTTATTTATTTATTTTACATTTGTTAACCGGGTCATGTCAAGCTGTGCAAGTAGCCCATTTTCAGTGGAGACTGGGGGAGATAAGCTCCTTAACAATTTTACAAAAAGATTACAAACATTTTTAAAAGATTTACAAATAATATACAAAAAGTTTGACAGTTGCCTACAATTACAATTTACATAAAGAGAATGTAAACAGAAAACATTACATTTCCTAAGCCTTACTACAGACAGTAATATGAAACTAATTAGGTACAGAACTAGAATAAAAAGTACCTGAAAGGCATAATAGCACCATAGCACCTTTGTGAAATCCATTTTAAGTGTTCCTCAAAACTTAATTATATATCCACAGTAACTTCGAAATCCGTGACATGGCTAGTCTTTGTTAGAGTAGGATTATCCAACACATTTGGGTATTCATTGTTTTTATTACTAAAGTACATTACTATGTATTTTTTGGTATTAAACTGCATACTTGTCTGTCACAAATCACTCCTGACACTCTTCTCCACCCACTCCATCCTGCCTGTACTCTCTTCTTCACCTCTCTTCCACACTCACCATAACTCTGAACTATTGATCCCAAGTATTTAAACTCATCCACCTTTGCCACCTCTACTCCTTGCATCCTCACCATTCCTCTATCCTCCCTCTCATTCACACACATATTTTCTGTCTTAGTCCTGCTGACCTTCATTCCTCTTCTCTCTAGAGCATATCTCCATCTCTCCAGGGTCTCCTCCACCTGTTCCCTACTCTCACTACAGATCACAATGTCATCTGCAAACATCATAGTCCACGGGGACTCCTTTCTGATCTCATCTGTCATCCTGTCCATCACCACTGCAAATAAGAAAGGACTCAGAGCTGATCCTTGATGTAATCCCACCTCCACCTTAAACACATCCGTCACTCCCACCGTAGACCTCACCGCTGTCACACTACTCTCGTACATATCCTGTACCACTCTTACATACTTCTCTGACACTCCTGACCTCCTCATACAATACCACAGCTCCTCTCTAGACACCCTGTCATATGCTTTCTCTAAGTCTACAAAAACACAATGCAACTCCTTCTGACCTTCTCTGTACTTCTCCATCAACACTCTCAGAGCAAACATCGCATCTGTAGTGCTCTTTCCAGGCATGAAACCATACTGCTGATCACTAATCATCACATCCCTTCTTAACCTAGCTTCCACTACTCTTTCCCATAACTTCATGCTGTGACTGATCAATTTAATCCCTCTGTAGGTACTACAGCTCTGCACATCACCCTTATTATTAAAATCGGTACCAAAACACTTTTTCTCCATTCCTCAGGCATCCTCTCACTGTCCAAGATTTCATTAAAAAATCTGGTTAGAAACTCCACTGCCGTTTCACCTAAACACCTCCATGCTTCCAAAGGTATGTCATCTGGACCAACAGTCTTTCCATTCTTCATCCTCTTCATAGCTATCCTTACTTCCTCCTTGCTAATCCATTGCACTTCATGATTCACTATCCCCACATCATCCAACCTTCTCTCCCTCAAATTCTCTTCATTCATCAACCCCTCAAGGTACTCTTTCCATAGTGAGACCAGCTATGTTATATGGGTCGGAGACAGTGGCATTGACAAAAAGGCAGGAGTTAGAGCTGGATGTGGCAGAGTCAAAGATGTTAAGATTTGCACTGGATGTGACGAAGGTGGACAGGATTAGGAATAAGTACATTAGAGGGTCAGTCCAGGTTGGAAGGTTTGGAGACAAAGCCAGAGAGGCAAGATTACGTTGGTTTGGACATGTGCTGAGGAGGGATGCTGAATATACTGGGAAAAAGATGCTAAGGATGAAGCTACCAGGTAACAGGAAAAGAGGAAGGCCTAAGATAAGGTTTATGGATGTGATGAGACAGGACATGCAGGTGGTTTATGTGACAGAGCAAGATGCAGAGGACAGGAAGAAATGGAAACAGATGATCTGCTGTGGCGACCCCTAACGGGAACAGTCTAAAGAAGATGAGGAAACTGCATAACCTTTAACTGAACGCTGGTGCTAATGGGCTTTTATTCTTAAAAATGGTTTGTTATCTTAATCTTACTTTTTTGTCCCATCAGCCAGTTCAGCACTCATCTCATTACGAGAGAGGATGTTGTTGTGATAAAATACTGCCAGCCCAACTAGCTGGAATTTTGTAAATAATTCTATGTCATTTGTGAATATTAATATGATTTATATAAAAATGTAATGGAAGGAGATACTACCAGCCCAGCTATCTGGAATTTTGTAAATAAATATATGTCATTTGAGAATATTAATATGATTTATACAGCAGCTATCTAGAATTTTGTCAGTGCTTATGTGTCATTTGTGAATGCCAGCATGCTTTATGTAAGATGCTTGTGCTATAACTATGTTAGAACTGTATGTTATGTACTGAGCTAAAATGTAACCACAGCATGCCCTGCTGGCTGAGAACAAAAATGTATATAAACTATTGTAATTGTGTAAATGTATATGTTTTAACAGTGGGAACTAGAACATAGAGGGTTAACATGCAAAACTTCAAAAAATAGTTGAAATTAAATTGTTTTATTATTGTGCTATAAAATATATCTTTCAGTTTCAGGCAACAGGAGAGAGGATGTCTACACTAGGGGACTCTATATGTTGTTTTGTAAGTGTTTTATTGTTTTATGTCTTCTAGCAGTTGCAAACATTTGAAGGCTATGTATTTTAAGAGGGAGATGTTGAATGTGGGTAGTTTCTGACAATAGGGTTTTAGCTTGGGAACTAAAGTCAGGTGACAAAAAGTGATGTTATCCAAGCTAACCCAGCAATAATATTTGATATTAATTTAAGAACCCTCTGAGAGAGAGAAGGAGAGCATTTTGTATTTGTCTTTGACCTGACAACATCCACTCATCACCACTTCTGCCTGCTTGTTGTTGCTGTAAGTTTTTAGGGCATAGTAACTCTTTTAGATTCAGATAGGAATATAGTAAAGTATAGCTTAAATGTTTTCTTTATTTATTTGAGACTGTCCTGCAATGTAGTTTTAAATATTTCCTGTGATTCTGAACTCTCATGTAATTGATTACTTACTATTGTCTTGTTCTTTATTGTTTATTAATTATGTTTAAACCTTTTAATTGTGGCTGGTCTGTTTAGAGATATTTAAGCACTTAGCATACTTGTATATCTATTTGGTAACTCTGTACAAGACACTCCTAAATAGCCTTGCTCTTGGTCAGACTACCATTTGGATTAATAGTAACATTATACAGTAGGACTGGACACCCTTTGTTAAGGGCCTTAAAGTAGCTGATAAAGAGTGGCTGGTGGCAGTCGGAACTACCTTATAGTCTGGGTAGAGGGGGGCATAACTTGTAAACCTGTGCCAGCCTTTCCCAGGAGAGAGTGTGTGTGTGTGTGTGTGTGTGTGTGTGTGTGTGTGTGTGTGTGTGTGTGTGTGTGTGTAAGTCAAATCTCAAAGCATGTGTGTGTGTCAGCTACTTGGGCAGGGACACGAAGCACTGGTTGGACAGAGAGGGTACTGGAGATCTTGGTTTGGCCACTCAGCTGAGATCTCAACCCTATAGCTGTACCAGTGGGGAGTCTTATTGGGGGATCTGGAGAAAGAGGGAGAAACCAACCCCAGACTGACTGTGATCTCTGTGTGCTCTTAAGGGAAATTGTAATTTACTGTGTGTGTACTTGTCATCCTCCCAGTGTGTACATTTCCCACTGTTGCCAGTGGTGAGGATTGAGGCTCCTTGATTACCGGGCCAGTGTTGGGGTGTCACATATTAATTGGTTGGCAGTGGTGGGATATTCACATCACACATTAATTGGCTTGTAGTGGTGAAATATCCACATATTAGGATTCAGTGGTGTGGATATTGAATTCCTCTAGCCTGTAAACAGTGGTCACTAATGAAGGTGTTTGTACCCTCAATCAGCCACACAGTGAGCATTTAGAGTTTCATATCCAATTATTATTTTTTTTTTGTTAGCTTAGTTAGTCAGGGAGAGCAGGCAAGCATGTCAGTAGAGGAGTATGGCAAACTTACAAGGAGCCAGTTGGCTAAGATGTGCCAGGCTAATGGACTGGTGCATGCTAACCTGACTAAAGCAGACATTATTGCAGCCTTGGGCACAGCTGCATCACAGACCAGCAATCAGGAGGACAGCCAGGCTGGCCTTGGAGATGTACAACTGTCAGAAAATGGACAGTTAAATTTTTCCACAGAGGACTTAAAAATCCATCTGGAGTTAAAAAGACTTGAACTGGAGGTCAAATGTTTGGAAATAGAATCAGCAGAGAAACTGTGGCAGGAGAAACAAATGGAATTAGAAGCAGCAGAGAGACTGAGACATCTGGAAGCTGAAGAGAATGAGAGGCAGAGGCAACATGAAAAGGAGATGCTGACTCTTCGCCAGGGTCATGGAGGTAATGGGGAAGGGAGTAACAGAACCCCAGAAATAACAAAGGTCAGTAAATGTCTTCCACAATTTACAGAGTAGGATAATTTTGATAGTTTCATTAATATGTTTGAAAGGGTATGTAAGCAGTATAATGTTGACCAAGGGCTCTGGGTATGGTTCCTGACCCCCTTCCTCCATGGTAAAGCTGTAACAGCTATTTCTAAATTGTCTGATACTGATTGCTTAAATTATAATACAGTCAAAAATTGTTTGTTAGAATGTTTTAAGTTAACACCTAAAGCTTACAGGAAAAAGTTTTGTGAGCACAGATGCAAGGCAGATGAAAGTGTGTGTGTGAATATATTGCTGAAATAAGCACTTACTTTCATAGATGGGTGAGTGGATGTTAGGTCACCACTTTTGATGGGCTGACGGACCTTTTAGTGAGGGAACAAGCCCTTAGCACTTTGCCTGACGACATGAGAATCTGGTTAGCCAGACCTCTCAACTGTACCGGATTCCTAGTTTTATACTGATTTTGGGGTCCAAATAATGGGGTGCCATGAATTCCTGAGTGGCCCCCTTAATTCCCAATTTCCCGGATTTTTTTTGAATTTTTTCAGCAATTTTGCTGATGTCATCACATGCAGGGGCATGTGCGATGACGTCAGCATCATGAGCACCCTGACAGCCTGTTGGAATTCAGCTGCAGGCTCAAGAGGTGTGACTGACTGCGTTTATATTTATGGTCGGCACTTGGTCGGCGCATGTGTTGCAGCTGCAAACTTGCAGTTCTTCCAGAAATTGTATGCAGAGGGAGACGAGTTACAGGCTGACAGCAACAGATTTCTGCTCTTTAATTGTAGAGGGCAGACAGCATTGGCAGAGGCTTTAGTTTAGAAGGCAAGCAACCCCGTCCTTAAGCCATTCATTAGTGTGAGCGCAGCAGGCAGCAGTTGGTCCCGGAGCTGTGCGGTCATGAAAAAAATATTATTTCTACTTCTTCCCCTGGGTCCTCCAGCTCCCCCAGGTAAACTAAAAATAAATATAAAAAGAAAAGGAATTAACTGAGAATCATGCATGACCTGCTGTTTATGGGGTCACTGTTTTTCACTCTCGCCCTTTATTTGTACAAATGACCACCAGTATTTCTGTCTACATCCCGATCAGAACTGATTGGCTCATGGTAAGCACTTTTTCTGGAGAGCACGTATTCGTAGCTTATTGTAGCACAACTTTGGAAATGTTTTTTTTTTTTTTTGTAGTGGTCTTGTTTCGAGACACTGTGGATATCATGAAACCAGCTTTGCAAAGTAAGTGTTAGGGTCCTAGAAAGTAAACTACTAACTTCATCCTTCTTTTACAACGTTTTATGAATAATACATGGTCTCCACTGTTACAGTGCATTCTTCTGTATGGGTTGGGGTACTTCAGCGGCTTTTTGAAAGCAACTACTGGCCTCACAATAAGAGCCATTATTTGAAGTGAATGCATGTGTTCTAATGACTCGACTCTCTGTTTCCTGTTTTTAAAATTTATATGCGACTTTCAGCTGCTGTCATTTAAACATATCACCATTACTTTGTCATCACTTCTTGACAGTTTTCTGTATAAATAAATGAAATATATTTTTTAAAGAAATTCTGCATAATCCTACATACTTTTAGTCACTGAGGTTGATGTCCTCTATACATGTATGTAGAAATGAATATACTTATTTGTACAAATGACCACCAGTATTTCTGTCTACAGAGAGATCAGTTTCTGCTTTTTGAATATATTTATCTTTCTTTTCTACTCCTGATGGTAGATGGCAGAGATGGAGTGACAGATGGAGTGACATTAATTTAGAAATGAAGTGACTGATTTGCTTGGGAAGTAAGAAAAGCAAGTTCTGGAATTGCAGCAGGAAGTGCTGAGCTCCCCACCCAGCCTTAAAACAGAGAACAAAAAGTCATAGCTGTTGATTTAGGGATAATGGGAACATGCTTGTCTGTTTAATATGTATAAAAATGTTTTTCAGTGGGTTACATTTGCAACCAGTACTGTTAAGCAAATCTTGATTTATTTGGAGAAGTGTATAAAATTGTTTAAAAATAAAATGTTCTAGCTGTTCTCAAATGAAAATGTACTAGATAACATCTAAGTAAGGTGTTTGTGTTGACTGGAGGAGAGCACTGATCTACTCACAAACCAGGTGTACACAGATGCATGTCTTTGGAATGCAATACTTTGCTTCCATCTTCACTAAGAAATGCTGTGGGAAGGTGCCATCTGGGAGGGAGTCTGGGTAGGATGGTGAGGAGATTTATAATTAGTGTACTGCTGATTAATACTAACATTATTGCATAAAGAACATTGTGACTATTTGAACTGATGGTCAGTTATAATCTACACATCCTTACTAGAAACAGTGACAGTGTTAACTATTGTAGCTTCTAATACTGTGCCAATTATGTGGAAAGCAGAGAAACAGTCATGCATGCATAAGGGCATCCAGCTAAGACTAAAGACTAATAATGACCAAAACAGTAACTTGCTATGATGAATAACCTCTGTAATCCCTGGTCCATTTAATGTAGCAGTTGTTACACAGCAGTTCACAAAATGCTATAATTTTGTCTGAGATATTCAACATTCTCATTATAGGTGCATATTGAGAACTGTGATAATGGTTCATTGTATAGTGTGATCATAGCAGCTGTGCATATATATAGTATGTCCCCCCCAATCTACCTTACTCCTGTGCTAACTGACCCCTGCTTGTCAAATTACCAAACCCCATTCCCTAAGAATGACACTAAACAAGACAGGCAATGATGCACACACACACACACACACACACACACACACACACACACACACACACACACACACACACACACATACACACACAGTTTTAGTGTATATTTTGTGTTATTTAATGAAGAAGGCTGAAGCACAGCTACAGTTAATTTTATTTTTACAAAATAAACAGTATTTTAGTTTTGAAAAATTCCACAAATGAGCATTACTGAAAGAGAAAGTCCAAGGCCACCAAGTATTCCACAAAGAAGTGTTTATTAAGCGCCTTTCGTTTTGCCAAATAACAAAACTTCTTTAGATAAAATTACTAACTAATGACTTCATATAAGTACCTTAAGAATCAGTCATATGACAATTTCCTTCCAATAAAACCACAACATTACTCCCATTTCAATACTTAACCCCGTTATTCCCAAACAATACTGTCTTATGCCTTTGTGATGTTGGTGGATTTGGATAGGCTCATTTGTGGTATTTTTCAACAGTTTGTGTGTAGTTGTCAGTTTAAAGTATTTTAGTTTTGCACAACTTCAAATATTAATAAAAATAAAACACTATTGTTCTGCTTATTTTGTGTTTCATGATCATATTTTGGCTGTTTATTCTTCAGTTTGTGTTTAAAAGTTGGTATCCCACAATTCCACTGGAATGGGTGGGGTTACATAATTGTTTATGCAAAGTTTATGTTAATCAGCATATAGATTTGTATCTATTTTTCACAGGCCTTTGTCCAGATTTTTGATGTCTGCAGGTTGAGAGTATGTGATTAGCTGATTGGCAATGTAATACTGCAGATGAGTTGGAGAAGAAGGGAGACCTATAGCTAGCAAGCAGGGCGTCACTGCACAGGAAAGGGATAGCCAGTGCTTCTCATGGGTCTAAGGGAACCCATGGTGGGCAGACCAGACTGCCCCAACAGAGTCTGCCAGTAGCAGGAGAAGCCACTAGTCCAGGTACACTTCCAGGACCAAGGGTTAAATATTTTAAATGCAACCAGTGGAGCCATGTAGCATACAGATGTCCACAGAGGCAAGGTGGGAGAGCCAGTAAGTGGGAATGACAAAATGCCAGCAGTAAGTGGTCTCAAGACAACAAGGGTACTAAGCTACCACAAGAGGTTATATCCTATCTCAGTAAATGGACAACAGGCCACTGCTAAGAGAGACACAAACTCTGACCTAACCATTGTGAAGCCTGCAATGATTAAACAGTAACACTACTTGCATGGGCAGCCTACTCCAGTTAGAGCTTTAGGAGGGACCGCATTCCAAATACCTTTGGCTAGGGTTCATCTTGACTGGGAGGGTGGAAAGGAAGCAAGCAATAAGCTGTGTTTGAGGATATCCCTGCAGATGTCCTGATAGGAAATGATTCTGATAATGCAGTACCTTGTGTGCATGCAGTAATACACATTCAGGCTTGGTGACAAGCATGTGGGTCTGGTAGCCTGGGAGAGAGGCAGACAGACTGCACACTTGCAGCCAGGACTGGTGAGGTGGTTACTTCAGGGAAGGAAGTAACCTGTAGCAGTGATACTGAAGGTGAGCCACAGCTGCTTGTAGGTATTGATGTTTACTTGGACAGAGTGACTTCAAGGGCAGAAGTGGGTAGTAGTAGTAGTACCCAGGCTGACAGTGAGACACCACTGTCAGACCATACCAGACTTCCTGTGTAAGGGGAGCTGGGAAGGGTTACCAAGAGAGAATTGAGACAGGCTCAGCTCTCAGACCCTACATTACAAGGCCTGAGAGACGTAGCTAGTGAGGCACCTGATTTTCAATGGAAGGGGGAATTTATATACTGGGACAAAGGGTTACTGTATATAGTGTGGGCCCCTGAGGGAGGGTTAGAGGGTGAGAGAATACAGCAGTTGGTAGTGCTCAGAACCTACCATCTCGCACTTCTAGCCATAGCTCATGATATTCCCTTTGCAGGTCATATGGACATAAAACATACAAAGAGAAGTGTTATGCAGAACTTTTATTGGTCTAGAATTTCCAGAGATGTAACAGGGTACTGCAGGACCTGTGAGCGGTCCCAAAAGGTAGGCAGAGCAGGAGACAAGATGAAAGCTCCTTTGATGCCTTTGCTTGTGATTGAGGAGCCATTTCTGAGGGTAGATATGTATATTGTGGGGCCTCTAAGTACCCGAAGTTCCACAGAGAAAAAATATATCCTAGTGGTAGTATATTATGCTACCAGATACCCTGAGGTGGTGGCTGTGTCCTCCATTGAGGCAGAAAACTTGGCAAATGCTTTGTTAGAGATTTTCAGCAGAGTAGGTTTCCCAAAAGAAACACTGACTGACAGAGGTGCCAATTTCATGTCAGACCTGCTGACTTGTCTGTGGAAGCACTGTGGGATGAAGCACCTAAAGACCACCGCGTATCATCCCCAGATTAATGGTCTTATTGAGAGGTTAAACTCTACACTCAAGATGATGCTATGGGCACTTGCAGACCAATTTAAGAGGGAATGGGACAAATATATGCCCCATCTGTTGTTTGCTTACAGAGATGTTCCCCATGATTCCACAGGCTTTTTCACCCTTTGAATTGCTGTATGAGCATAGGGTGAGGGAACCTCTAGATTTGATTTGAAATGAGTGGAAGGGTGAGTGTGAATCCCACAAGGAGTCTGTTGTGGTATATATCCTAAACCCCAGGACAAGGCTCAGGGAACTCATGGGCTTGGCCCAGGAGAATCTGGCAGAAGCCCAACAGCAGAAAAAGGTCTGATATGACAGGAATGCTTAAGCTAGAGAGTATTCCGTGGGCAGCAGGTAATGGTACTCATTCCTATCAGACACAACAAGCTGCAGGCAGCTTGAGAGGGACCTTTCAAGGTGGTAAGGAAGGTCAGTGATGTTAACTACTTGGTAGAACTGCTAGGCAAGAAGCAGGAGCCCAAGTTGTACCATTTTAACATGATGAAAACTTAACATGATAGGGAGGCCCTGGTGTTAAGTATTTGGAGTACAAGGGAGGAGGCATCTGAGGGGGATCTATGGCTACAGGGAGCCAGCCAAATCCCAAATTACTGTGGTGGAGCCTAGGATTGCAGGCATGTGATGGGAGAGTGCAGCAGGGTACTGGGGTCAGCAATGCCAAGGCATCTGAAATCTCAATACAGGGAATGGGGTAAGGTATTCCCAGATAGGCTCACCTTCTCAAGCAATGTTTCTTAAGAGTCACTTGGAAAACTATGGAATTTTGTAAATAAGTATATGCCATTTGAGAAGGAATCCATGGGACCAGACGACATCCCAGGCTGTGTACTACACGAACTACAAAATGAACTGGCACCTCACCTAAGTGTCATGTTTAATCATAGCCTCACCTCAGGCTAATGAGTGGTGCACAGCTACAGTTATCCCACTCCACAAGGGGGGATCTACCTGGGATCCCATGAACTATCGTCCCATCAGTCTGACAAGCCTGATCTGCAAAGCCATGGAATGCATTATCATGGAACTTATAAACAAAGTCATTGTCAAACTTCAAACACTGGACCCCACCCAGTTTGGTTTAGTAAAGGGCTGATCTTGTCTCCTCAATCTGATTGACTTCTTCAAATCAGTCTCCAGAGCCGTGGATGAGGGTAAGGTGGTCCACACAGCCTATCTGGACCTCGCCAAGGCCTTCAACACCATCCCCCACTCTGGAATCATAGATAAACTTACTAAGCTAGGCATTAATCCCTATGTCACTCAATGGGTTTCCAACTGGCTTACTGACAGAACCCACACTGTAAAAGTAGGCTACTCAAAATCCAGCTCCAGACAAGTGGCAAGTGAAGTACCTAAGGATTCAGTCCTGGGACCGCTCATTTGGCATCTACTTCTTTGAAGTACAGGCCAGCACTAAGGGACTCTGGCTAACAAAGTTCACAGATGACTGGAAACTGGGAGCCATTATTGAATCCCCAAATGATGTGGATATTCTACGAAAGGGCTTTACAGAAACAGATGCTTGGTGTCAAAGCCATGGCCTCAAGCTCAATGCCAAGAAATGTATAGTTATCCCCTTTGGGAAAAAAACATGTACCCATGAATTACCACATAAGTGGCAGTACACTAAACTCCGAAAGTGTGATAAGGGACTTAGGGACACAGGTGGACAGTGGTCTCACCTTCGATAACCACATAGCCACAACAGTCAGGAAATCCTTCTATGTGGCACACCTCATCACTAAGGGCTTTTCATCCAGAAAAAAGGACGTCATTGTCCCACTGTACTCATCCCTCATTAGACCCATTATAGAGTACAATGCCCTGTTTGGTATGTACCTCACAAGACATCTGCAACAACTGGAAAGGCCACAGAAATACCTCACTAAAAGAATCACAGGCCTAAAGCAGATGCCCTATGCTGACTGTCTAAAAAACTCCAGCTATACTCGGTCGCATATCACCTACTCAGAGACAATGTCTGCTTAACATACAAGGCCATGTCAAATCCAGTGCTCTTGAACATGCAACACTTAAAGAAATCCCAATCCCTCAGAGTCACACGCTCCAGGGATCTAAACCTGGTCATCACAATGAACAAAACATGCTGGAGGAATAGGTTCCTGACTCAGAGACTCCCCATACTCTGGAATAGACTGCCCATACATGTCAAGCTAAGCGCCTCTTTGGCCCTCTTTAAAAGGAACCTTGACGATTGGATGGGAGATAGGAAATTCACCCCAGGGATCACATCAGTTGCCCTGCTAGACAGGGGACCAGGGAAGTAAATACTCTGGGAAGAAATAGTCAGGAAATTGTTATGGCAAGGCTTGTATAGGTCCTAGTGCCGATAGCCTAGTACCAACCTATGAACCTATGAGATACTGCCAGCCCAGCTATCTGGAATTTTGTAAGTGGTTATGTGTCATTTGTGAATGCCAACATGCTTCATGTACGATGCTTGTGCTATAACTGTGTTAGAACTGTATGTTATGAACTGAGCTAAAATGTAACCAAAGCATGCCCTGCTGGCTTAGAACACCAATGTATATAAACTATTGTAATTGTGTAAATATATATGTTTTAACAATGAGAACTAGAACATAGAGGATTAACTTGCAAAACTTCAAGAAAATACTTGAAATTAAATTGTTTTATTATCGTGTTATAAAAGTTACCTTTCAGTTTAAGTCAACAGGAGACAGGATGTCTACACTAGGGAACTCTGTGTTGTTTTGTAAGTGTTTTATTGTTTTATGTTCATAGGTTCATAGATTGGTACTAGGCTAACTGCCCTTGTGAGCCATTTCAAGCCTAGCCAGTTACCCCATGTGAGAATCAAACCCTGCACCTTGTGTTTGTAAGGTAAACACCTTAACCATTATGCCATCCTCCCATGCCATGTCTTCTAGCAGTTGCAAACATCTGAAGGCTATGTATTTTCACAGAGAGATGTTAAATGTGGGTAGCTTCTGACAATGGGGGTTTAGCTTGGGAACTAAAGTCAGGTGATAAAAAGTGATGTCATCCAAGCTAGCCCAGCAGTAATATTTGATATTAATTTAAGAACTCTCTGCGACAGAGAAGGATGGCATTTTGTATTTGTCTTTGACCTGACAACATCCACTCATCACCAATTCTGCCTGCTTGTTTTTGCTGTAAGGAAGTTTTTAGGGCATAGTAACTCTTTTAGATTCAGATATGAGTGTTTATTTATTTATTTGCAGTTTGTTTGCCAGCATAGTCCAACTGGGCCACAAGGAGCCCATTTTCAATGGAGTCCTGGGCAGAAAAGCTCCAAAAAATACAAGTACATAGTACACATTTACATTACAGATTATTTGATATGACTACAAAGTAAGTATAATAAGAAAAGGTTAACAATGATAGAATACATCAGTATAGTTTGTAAAACAGCAATAAAAAACACTTTTTCTTTTACACAAAGTAGCAGCATAGGATGACTGTTAAGTAGTTAGTCAAATAGTTCAATAGAGCAGTGGAATTATAGGAGGCAGTGATGGCGTATTCAGTTCTAGGAGAGTAGGAAGTGGTATTAGAAGGATTAGGTAGGATGGGAACAGGAGAACTTCCATTGTGAAGTTAGGTGTGAGTCCAGCAAGGTTTTAAATGAGGAAAGACTGCTGGTGATGCGGATAGGAGATGGGAGAGAATTCCAGAGACATGCAAGAAAGAAGCACTTAAGGTGATTCCCAGCTGGGCGTGTGGGTTTGTGCAATTTAATTAGTTTTTGGAAATTAGATCTTAGAAGTCATTCTGGTTCACACATTTCAAAGGTAGTGGAGTATAATAAAGTATAGCTTAGATGTTTTCTTTATTTATTTGAGACTGTCCTGCAATGTTGTTTTAAATATTTCCTGTTATTTTGAACTCTGATGTAACTGATTACTTACTGAGTATTGTCTTGTTCTTTGATTATTTATTATTAAATATATTTAAACCTTTTTGATAGTGGCTGATCTGTTTAGAGCTCTGAGAGTACTTGCTTATCTATTTGGTGACACTGTACAGGCCACTCCTAAACAGCCTTGCTCTTTGTCAGACTACCATTTGGATTAATAGTAACATTACACAGTAGGATTGGACACTCTTTGTAAAGGGCCTTAAAGTAGTTGGTAAAAAGTGATTGGTGGCAGTTGGAACTACCTTATAGCCTGGGCAATTGGGGGCATAGCTAGTAAACCTGTGCCAGCCTTTCCCAGGAGTGTGTGTGTGTGTGTGTGTGTGTGTGTGTGTGTGTGTGTGTGTGTGTGTGTGTCAGTTACTTGGGCAGGGACATGAAGCACTGGTTGGACAGAGAGGGTACTTGAGATCTTGGTTTGGCTGCTCAGCTGAGATCTCAACCCTATAGCTGTGCCATACTTGGGCAGGGACATGAAGCACTGGTTGGACAGAGGGGGTACTTGAGATCTTGGTTTGGCTACTCAGCTGAGATCTCAACCCTATAGCTGTGCCAGTGAGAGTCTTATTGAGGATCTGGAGAAAGAGGGTGAAACCAGCCCCAGACTGACTGTGAATCTGTGTGCTCTTAAGGGAAATTGCAATTTACTGTGTGTGTGTGTACTTGTCATCCTACCAGTGTGTACATTCCCCACCGTTGCCAGTGGTGAAGACTGAGGCTCCTTGATTACTGGGCCAGTGTTGTAGTATCACACATATAATGAGCATGCAGATGTTTTAGGTAATGGAATTATAATATGCATCCTTTAATATGTGTATACTTTGTTTTAGAGATTTTATTTATTTTTTATTTATTTATATATGCATGCAGGAACTCATTAATGGACTTTAACTTTGTTAACTGGTTGAGTAACTGGTCTCAGACCTTTTTCATTCACATCCTGGACCCATGGCAAAGACAAACACACACATAGGATAAAATATATAAACTAAATGTTAACAATATGTAATGGTTGATAATGAGGAGTTGCTACACTAAAGTACAGTAAACAATACTATGCAGTTAATACATGCAGATTAGCAACCAAAAGAATAAATGTATTTTATTTTATTTTATTTTACATTTGTTTACTGGGAAAGTCCGACTGGGCACAAGTCCTTTTTCAGTTGAGGCCCGGGGAGAAAAGCTCCACATACAACATTTTAGTATACATAATTACATAATATAAGTTTAACATACAAAAGGGTTTGCCATATAAATGAAATGCTATTTACATCATGATAATATACAGGTTCAACTAGTAAAAAAACACTGTGTACACCTTGGCAATATGCACGTTCTTCATATATCACAGAGAAATGTATACAGACAATATAATAAACAATTTTTTAAGAGTCACAAGATCACTAAAGCCAATAACTCTGCTGGTGAAGCACTATTCTTTTGCACCATAGCCAAATTATGGAACTCACTCCCACCCACAATTACCTCCGTACCATCATGCACCCACTTCAAAACATTACTAAAAGCGCACCTAAAAACATGCTGGCTATGCCCTTGCAACTCCCACTCTAATATCATCCACCCCATCCAACCACTACCTTTCTTTCCACTCCACTAACTACCTTGATTATAGCAAGCTCAAATGCTCATAAGCCTAGTACTTATTATACAGCAGGAACTTCTCGTTGTAACATTTGTTAATGTCTGTTATGTACTTCACAGATAAAGATTCTAGTTGTCTACTGATGTACTATGTTCTTCATTTGTAAATATGTTGTAAGTAATTGCTATGTTAAATTGTTAATCACTATGTAATTCAATGTAACTACTGTCTGTTTATTTTACTGTGGAGCTTTTCTCCCCGGGCCTCCACTGAAAATGGGCCTACGTCCAGTCGGACACTCCCGGTCAACAAATTTAAATAAAATAAATAAATAAAATAAATTCATTATCACTAAAATTCATATTATTAATAAAAGTGCTAGTAACAGCTTTGCCTTGTGAATGCATATTTAATAACATACCTTTAAATGCAGTTTGTGAGTATATATATATATATATATATATATATATATATATATATATATATATATATATATAGTAATATATTAAGAAATTGTACAGTATAGGTTATTCTAAACAGGCATTAATGAAGTCAGTAAAAGACTACATAAGCACATTTCAGAAAATATTACAGGTTTTCCTTGAAAGAAATGGATGAAACAAAACTTTTAGAAAATATTTTAGAAAAAGTTCTCTAGGAGGCAAGGAAGTTTGAATCATCTATCCTACACTAAAACCCTAAGAATCTACCTACCTGGTGAAAGGACCTACTGCAAACAGACCAAACCAACTTCTCTTTAGAAAAAAGACTTGCCGTCCAGCTTAAGAACCCAGTTCTCTAGAAGGCAAGGAAGTTTGAATCATCTATCCTACACTAAAACCCTAAGAATCTACCTACCTGGTGAAAGGACCCACTGCAAACAGACCAAACCAACTTCTCTTTAGAAAAAAGACTTGCCGTCCAGCTTAAGAACCCAGTTCTCTAGGAGGCAAGGAAGTTTGAATCATCTATCCTACACTAAAACCCTAAGAATCTACCTACCTGGTGAAAGGACCCACTGCAAACAGACCAAACCAACTTCTCTTTAGAAAAAGACTTGCCGTCCAGCTTAAGAACCCAGTTCTCTAGGAGGCAAGGCAGTTTGAATCATCTATCCTACATTAAAACCCTAAGAATCTACCTACCTGGTGAAAGGACCCACTGCAAACAGACCAAACCAACTTCTCTTTAGAAAAAAGACTTGCCATCCAGCTTAAGAACCCAGTTCTCTAGGAGGCAGGGAAGTTTGAATCATCTATCCTACACTAAAACCCTAAGAATCTACCTACCTGGTGAAAGGACCCACTGCAAACAGACCAAACCAACTTATCTTTAGAAAAAAGACTTGCCGTTCAGCTTAAGAACCCAGTTCTCTAGGAGGCAAGGAAGTATGTGTTAACCAACAGAGTAGTTCTTTTCAACACCTGCTTAATATCAAGTGCTTGTATGACACCTAGCCAGGATACCCAGCAGCCATAATCCCTTCTCTATTCCCTAAATACCTATACATATGTTTTTCTCATTTCTTACTCTTGTGCTGTCTCCTGTAATTTATCTACAGTAGCACTCGTAAACCCTTTACCTTTTATCTCTGCTCCCTTGCGTCTGTTGCATTACAATATATGACCACTAGATGGCAGCCTAAACTAGGATAGCCCCTTGTACATCTATCCTTCCCTACTTATTTTTTTTTCCTTTGAAATAAAAGCTCTGTCTCAGGATTGAGCATTTCCCTCCTGCCCTATCTTTCCACTTACCTTCTTCTTTCCACTAGCTTTGCTTTCTGCAACCACTTACTTTCTCGACATTCTTTCCTTTCTCTGCCTGTCCTTCCCAACTAAGGCACCAAGTAGTTAGCGGTTTGCTGATTGTTTCTCTCTCTTACCTGACTTTCTCGGTTGCCTGTCTGAACCCGATCCGTTTGCCCTGCGGGCTCACTCCGCTCCCCTATCCTACCCCCAATTCCCTCCCACCCCCAGTGGTCCTAGCTATATACTTCCTGTAACCCCACCCCTTCATAGTTTTTATCCTATCACACACAACTTCCACTTAATAGAACTACCCCTTATATCTCAAAGTCCCTAATTAGATAATTGCTATTTCTGGAATAGTCCCTCATCTCTCCCCACCCCTTCCTATTTTGCTTATATTCTACAGTTTCTCTCTTACAGCCACCTTAATCTCACATATATTGTATATAGCTTCTCTCTTACAACCTATTTTACTTTACTTAATTGTACACCTCCTCCCTCTACCTACTCTTCCTCTTTAAGCACTCCCTCCTTTCCCCCATCTGTAATTTATTTACTATACTCCTTTCGTGAATATGCCCAAACTCCTTAACCTCATATCCTTATGGCCCTAACACACAAATCTATACTCACTAACCTACTACTCTTAACTTCAACTCTTACTTCTCTCACAATACTATACACATTAACCTTGTTTGAATACTCCTCTCTTCCTGAACACCACCATCCCTACCAGCAAACTCTACCAATTTCTCCCATAAACAACCACAACCACAGTAACATTACCTCCTCTTCTATCTATATATTACCTAAATACCATAGAGCTACCCATGTTACTTACTTCCATACAAATAAATGCCCAAACAATTTCTACAAAATCCTTAAGTTTATACAATATCCTCACCAACACCCCCTATTAGATGGTGATATTCATCCTAACCCAGGCCCCAATACTGACATTCACAATAACCTACACAACCAAACACCTCCTCCGATCACTACTTTAAATAGACCCTCTAACTCCCTCCTAATAGCTCACCTTAACATCCGTAGCATTAACAATAAAATTACCCACCTACATGCACTCTTAGATGTGCACTCATTTGATATTCTCTGTATTACAGAAACATGGCTAAAGCCCTCAACTTTGGACCAAGAGATTACCCCTCCTGGATATAATATCTTGAGACTTGACCGTAAAACCAAAAAAGGTGGAGGTGTAGCCATACTATATAAATCTGAACTCCAAGTTTCTTCCTTCAATGTGCTCCTACTATCAGATACCAATTCAGAAACTCTTAGTGCCAAACTTCAAATAAACAACTCCAAATCTATCTATCTAATCTGCACATATCTCCCCCCTGGAAACAATATCAACACTCTTGAAAACTTACTTAGTTACCTCTCTACCCACCTACCTCAGGAAACCATTGTATTAGGTGATTTTAATATAGACTGGGCTACCTGCAGTTCCCTTAATCCTCCCAATCATATAAATCTTTATGGATTCTCACAAATCATAACCACTCCTACTAGAATCCATAAGCCTAGCAGCAAGGAAACCACTCTAGACTGGATACTTATAAACAGCCACCATGATACTTATAAACCAGGAACCCTTCCTGATGATATTAGTGACCACATGCTAACCTATATTATTAAACAAAGAATCCATAGCCCTACTACTAATAATTTTAAAACCTCACGTTCCAAAAAATTTTTTAACCAAGAGAGCTTCCAAAATGAACTGAAATCATGTGACTGGTCACCTATGTCTCATCTTCCACTTGATGATGCAGTGACCTACTTTAACACTAGATTCCTTCAGATCCTAGATTACCATGCCCCCTATCGTTCTTCCCGAATAAGGATCAAAATTGCCCCCTGGCTCACTAAAGAAACTAGGCAAAAGATCCTATTCAGAAATAAAATATGGGCCAAATGGAGAATCTCTAAATGTCCATCAGATCACCTTTACTATAAACAGGTAAGAAATGCAACCAAGAAAGATATTCTCAAACACAAAAAACACTATTACCTTCACCTCCAACAAACTCACCAGCAAAAACCACAAAAATTCTGGTCTGTCATTAACAAACTTCTTCAGCCAGGCCAATCTAAACCTCCTACCCCAACAGGTTTCAACCAAAATAACTCCAACCAAATTCCTGATGCCTTTAATAACTACTTTACGGAAGCCATTCAAACCCTAGCCAATACTTTACCACCTATTACCACATCCCCATTAAATACCACAAAGACTCTATCTTCTACCTTTCAAATACAACCGATACCTACATCACTCATTTGCAAATTCCTACAAAAACTAAAACCATGCACCCCTTCTGCTGACTGTCTTCCAGCTGAATACCTGCAAATAGCAGCAAAAGCTATTGCATATCCTATCTCCATCCTTATAAATAGAACAATTTTAGAAAGCAAAATCCCCTCCATTTGGAAAGTATCCCACATCATCCCTCTACATAAGGGTGGGTCATCTACTGAACTCTCCAACTTTCGGCCTATCGCCTTACTGTCTCCAATTGCTAAGATAATGGAAAAGTGCATACACAAACAACTACTTACCCACCTTCTCCAAAATAATCTACTTGCCAACTGCCAACATGGCTTTCGACCTTTCCATAGCACAAAAGCTGCCTTTCTGTCCTTTTCATAGGTTCATAGGTTCATAGATTAGTACTAAGCTAACTGCCCTTGCGAGCCATTTTAAGCCTAGCCAATTGTCCCTTGTGAGACTCAAACCCTGCACCTTGTGTTTGCAAGGCAAACACCTTAACCATTAGGCCACCCTCCTATCATTGTTTATTTTTTTACTTGAAGCACATACTCATTGTATGTCAACCCGCTCCATTCACATTCACTTCACTTGGGCTCACTCCACTCTCCTACCCTACCCCCATTCCTATCCACCCCCACTTCAATTAGATTTATAGCTAACCACCTCTACCCCTTCTGCTACAACTTCTCATTTCCTGCAAATCTTCACTAATCACACTCTAACCATCCCTTTTTTCCCCTCCCACCACTATTCACATTCTACAAATACTCCTCACCATACTCACTACCAAATTAGCTAACTACTAATTACACTTTTTCTCCAACCCTCCTGCACATCTTCCCACTAAAATGATGCTTTCTCTAATTTTATCCTTCCTTATTCTAGTCTTATCTAAACTCACCTCGTATCACACATAGTCTTCATCCTAACACTCCTCCAATTTCACTTTAAATAATGACAGTCACTACTCCACCTTAATAACCTCCCCTCACTTTTCAGCACCTCAGACCTCACCCTTCCCAACATTAAACTGCTTCCAAAGTTCAATCTTTATAACAGTCCCAAACAAAGATTTCTCTCATTCTACCCCTTTAAATCTTTCTCCTCCACTTCTTACCCTCTTTTACTATTTGGTGACATTCACCCTAACCCTGTCCCTGACTTCAACCCACAAACTCTCACTACAAGTCCACAACCACTCCTGCATTCACCTAATCTTAATTCTAAGCATCATTCCATCTATTCCATCAGTATCCCAGCATTCTAAACAAAATAAAAGAATACCATACCTGGGCAGCTCAATACTCTGCAAATATAGTTACTTTTTCTGAAACTTGGCTCAAACGTCATAACTCTGATAATGAATTTCTCCCTCTAGGATACAATATCTTATGCCTTGACTGCACAATTAAAAAAAGGTGAAGGTGCAGCCATTATGTACTCTGACCACCTAACTGTATCCCCCCAACTAACCCTCCCCCCTCTTTCCACCCTGCCAAACTCCTTATCACCAACTGCATACTCAATGCCCATGAAACCCTTACTATAGTCTCTGTCTACATACCTCCTGGAGAAAACATACCCTTATTAGAACAGATTATCTGTTGGCTACCTGATAACATAACTAATGAAACCATTATACTTAGAGATGCCAATATCAGTTGGCAAACACTCACCTCCAACTCCCCTACCCACAGCATAAATCTATATGGATACACCCAACTTATATCTTCCCCTACTTTTCATAGATAATCCAACAATACTAGTTCCATCCTTGACTGGATACTCATATCTCATCATAACCTCTATCACCACCCAGAATCCCTACCCGTCTCCTTTAGTGACAATTTCCCTATACGTGTGCTAAGATTCTCCTCCCTCCTTTCCAGACCACACAAAGTCAAGGAATGTCATAGACTAACTACATTCAACCCTGAAGGTTTAACAATATACCTTCCTCTGTAGACTGATCATTCCTTTCATTCCTGTCTCTATTACCATTTAACTCCATCTTTCTCAACACCTTAAACTGTCTTGCTCCTCCCAGAACTATAAGACTTAAATCTCGATGCTCTCCTTTGCTCACCTGAAATACTCAAACACTAATCCATAACAGAGATTCTGCCTGATAACTTTGGCTTATAACTAATTGCCACACTGATTACCAAAAATACAGGGTAATATCCACCTTATCCCTCCTACTAACTCCTCTTCTTTATACTTGTTTTGTTATTCTCTACATGACTGCTACCTCTCTATTGTACCTACAATAATCATTCTAGAATCTTTTTGTGCTTTGAATTTTTTATATGTGTTACATAATCTGTTATACAATTTCTAGATAACTTTGTAATGTGGAGCTTTATTGCCCTGGGCCTCCGCTGAAAAAGGGCAGTAGCTCAGCCAGACCATCCCGGTCAACAAATGTCAAATAAATACCTAAATAAACAAATAATGATGAGAGTGCAGCTTGGTATGCTATCTGGTTCAATAGAAGCATTATTTTTAGCCTTTGACACAAATTCTAAGACTTGTTTTAAGGTGATTTTAGGGTAAACTAAATTTTCAGGTTTAGTGGGGACAACAATGTGGGAAGTGGGATAAAGTTACCACTAAATTTGTCTGCTGATATATTGTTATATACTTGGGGGTATGAATATGAGATATTATTGGGTATGAGCTTAATGAATTGTTGTGCATTAATTCTTATACATCACTGAAGAAAAGATGTCTAGTTTCCTTTAGCATCCATGTTGACCTTAAGTTCATAGTCTGATTTACATTTTCTGTTAGTGGTCATAAGTTTTCCGACTCCATAAACAAAAACCGTAACAATAACACTTTTTCCTCTGCATTATTTATTGACCTTTCAAAAGCCTTTGATATGGTCAAACATAATATCCTTATAGACATTCTAAAAGCCCAATCTCTTGACCCACAAGCATTAAATTGGTTTAAATCCTATCTGGAAAACAGACAACAAGCAGTATTGTGGGATAATAATCTTTCAAAATCCCTTCCTGTGAACACTGGAGTACCCCAAGGCTCTATTTTAGGGCCTCTACTTTTCTCATTGTTTATCAATGACCTACATACCAATATTCCTCAGGCCACCTGCATACAATATGCAGATGACTCCACTTTAATTTGTTCAGCTAAGTCCATAACCTCTCAGCAGTCTCTCAGCCAAACAGTATTTAACAGTGTTGAAAATTGGTTTATGCAACACTGCCTCCTCCTGAACCCCAAAAAAACAGAGTTATTACTCTTTGCTCCAACTCATAAATCACCTCAACTGCACTTCACATTAACCTCTAACAATGCTACTAACATAGCCCCAGACACTTCAACCCGTCTTCTAGGAGTAACAATAGATAATAACCTTACTTTTGATGATCACATTAACTCGACTATAAAGACAGTCAACAAAAAACTAGGCACTCTTTACAGAATCAAACCTTTTCTTTCCCCTTCAGCCAGAATAACTATTGCCCAGACCCACCTTATGTCTACCCTATTCTATGCTTCAGCAATATATACCAATCTATCAAAAAACAATCTCACCAAACTTTCCACCAGTTACAATAACATAGCCAGATTTGCCACTGGCACCACCTTTAGAACTCACCACTGTACAGTTCTTAACCTAAAACAACTGGGATGGCTAGAACTGCAGAACCAACTACTTTATCAACAAATTGTTATCACCCAAAACATCCTTTACCACCCAAAAAACACCCCTATCCTCACTAACCTGATTTCACCCTACAAAAATCTTGCTATGCTACGCACATCGAATAAGCTTCTAGCTTCCACTATTAAATCAAATAACAAAGCAGGAGATTCACTTTTCACCAACACAGTAGGGAAAATCTGGAACCAGCTTCCTACTGAACTTTCCTCCCTTTCTTCCATTATTCTGTTTAAAAAGCATCTGAAAGAATATCTTACAACTCACTGGCTATGTCCCTGCTCCAACCCAGACTGATATCTCTTTCATCTCCTACTCTCTCTATACTTTTCTACTCGTCTGTTTTATCTCACCTATCTCTATTTCCAAAAAAAAAAAAAATTTTCATGTTTTTTGGTTTACTGTATTTAATCTTAGCTTAAAGCTACTAACTTACTCTGTAAACATTTTTTTCTACCTATCTAGCTAATGCACAATGTAGCTAATGTACTGTAATCCACTTGACTATTACTATATATTGTATTACTTACTCTCTGCAGATGCTTGGAGCTTTTCTCCCCGGGCCTCTACTGAAAATGGACATGTATCCAGTTAGACTAGCCCGGTCAACAAATGTAAAATAAATAAATAAATATTCATCATCAATTTGCATATTTACAGATAGTTATATGACTTCACAGATGATAAAAGTAACAAAAACCATGAGTACATACTTATTTCTGATGAAACATTGAAAGAGGTTGTCTCAGACTCTGCAAATTTTGTATTCAGAAGAGGTAGTAGTATTTTTGCAAAAATAATTTATAGTAATTTTAAAATATCAATGATACATGAAGGAAGGGAATGCTTTTTTTATTTAAATTGCCAAAAGTTCTCAGTTAAGGAATTAGTCACTTGTATTAGTCAGTTGTAACTCTGAGGGGAGTGATTACTATAGTAATGTGCTCCAGGTTAAATATATATAAAGGTGAAATGAAAAGGGTAGTTGAGAGAACATATATTGAGTAGCAAAATAAAGAATTTCAATAGTTATACAAAATCAATAAAAGGGGAAAATGAAAATAAATTCAAGTGACAATCCCCTACTCCATCTGCCATAAACATTTCTTCAGCTTCTGATTATGTCGTATAATAAATTGGTGCATCAAATTAACCACAATATCCAAGCTGCCCTTATTATTTTATCATAAACATCCATCATGTGAGCATTCAAAGTATCATGAAACCATATATAGGATGCTGCACCATAAAAGAAGATATTTCTGCAAGCTTATAATCATGTAATACTTGAGTCCAGAAAATATGAACTCTTAGACAGTATAATATAGCATGTTCCATGGATTCTTTGCAGGATCACATATTGCAAAGTTTATACTCCATAATCTTATATTTCATCTAGCCATTAACAGGTAGTCTACCTAGTATTAATCTCCATAAAAAATCTTGTAATTTATATATACTAGAAAAGTATCATTGTATAGCAGATGGTGCTGCTAACGAAGAAGAAGATAACTAATCCCAAGGTGTAATATATTAGAAATGTATACTGCAACCTCCTATTTTGCATAAACTGAGTTAAGGACAATCTCAATAAAATATAACATTTGCATATATTCACCAGCAAGTAAAGAGAAACACATTTGTGTTTTCTTCCGATATTATGATCCAAAACTTCTTTAAATTTATGCCATAAAACTTGCCCTATAAAATCTGAGTTTCTACTTTGGATTAAAAAAATCAATTATAGATGCAGGGGTGACAAAAATGCAACTGGGTTATATAAGCCTAGTCCATCTTCTCCCTTGCTACAGTATAGAACCCCCTTTTAATAAAGTTAATTCTATTATCCCATATAAAAAGTTCTAATAGTATTTTTCTATATCTTTGTGAAATGGATAAACACTTCTTGTGGAATGTAGCTTAGCCAGAATAACAGTTCAGGATATAAATTTTCTTTTGAAAAGATAAGGAAAAAGATTTCCACATATTCAACAAGGTATTAACCTTATTTAAAGGTTCACCCTATTATTCATAATAGACAGTATGGCCAAGGACAACACTTAGTATTCTTATAATCTTATTTTAAAAAATATCTTGAAAAGGGAAAAGAATCTCCAATCTCTTACACTTTTGGTCATTAAAATGTAAGCCTACAGTATGTAGATTTTGTTGTAAAACCAAAAATAAAAAAGTTCTATATTGGTGATGTTGTATGCCCCCTATATGTAAATATGTACGAATCAAAATAGAATTAACAAGACTAAGTGACTACTATATGTGAAGTAACAGATTCACACAATACAGCATGTATAACTAAACCAAGTAGCCACCACTCAGTGGCAACCTTGTTTTACACCTCTCTAAATAGAATTGCTTTAATTAAATTCTCATCAGACAAAGGCATATTGCATGATTTGATATAAATATCCTGCAAAACTAATATGAATTTATGACTAATGTTATAACTTTCCAGGGTATCACATAAGCTACCATTGAAAATGCCACATACCACAAGTAATCCACTTCCATTCTGAATTTCATCAATAATTATCTGTAATATGATCAATATGTCTTTAATATTTTCCTGGTATTTCAAAAATCCTGGTGTAAAATAATAGTAAACTTGCTAATCTTTGCTGTACAATCTTACAACATATTTTGTAGTCTGTATTAATGAGTGAGGGTCATGCTGCTCAACGTTAGAAGTCTAAATCTCAAGATGCACTTGCTTGAAGCACTCCTCAAAATGGAGAACGACATTTGTGCTGTAACGGAGACCTGGTTTAAAGCAGCAGAAAGCAACCCTGCACTACCAGGCTATAACTCATTCCACACCTCTCAACCCCCAGAACATGGACCGAAGCTCCAAAAGCAGTGGTGTCTCCATATTTATAAAGGATATACACATCTCCAGACTAGTAGCCCAGCATAACGCATCTAAGATACTTCAGGTACAACCAACATTGGCTAAGACGGCAATTCAGGTTGTAGCCTCCTATAGTTCCCCAACCATGTCCCAAGACTCTCACTCCACTTTCCTAAGCAGCCTGGAAACTATTAGGGTACAACCCAACACTCTCATACTAGGTGACTTCAACTACCCCTCCATCAACTGGGAAAACTACTCATGCACCAATACACTGGCCCAATGTATCCTGTAATTCATCAATTCCAATGCCTTGGACCAGCTCATTCTTACCCCCACTAGAGGAAGCAACATTGCTCTACACCAATAGTAAATTCCTCCCTGGTTAGATCCGACCACAAACTAATCACCATGGAAATCCACATCTCACCCCCCCTCCCCCCGCAAAGGTAACCACCATGAAAAACTTCTCCAAAGCTGACTTTGGGCTCCTAAAAACAGAGGTGGCTAATTTCACAGCACCCATGTCAATGGAAAAAAGATGCATGACTGCCAAATCCTACACCAATGCACTGTACAAACACATACATAAATGCATGGAACTACCCATACCCAACAGAACCAAGACACTCTCCTCCAAAAAAGGAAGCCAATCTGGTGGTCCCCCGGCATTAATAAACTCTACAATAGAAGGAAGAAACTGTTTCAGAAAAAGGGAAGTCCCAACACTGGAAAAAACTCCCTTATCAGCCTCAACTAAAAGTTAAGATCCTCATCAAAATCTCTAAATCCAGCTATGAAGGCATAATTGTGTCAGACACTAAAAACAACCACAAAGTCTTCTATAGTTATATCAAGAATCTCCATGGCAATACCCATGTTTGCTCTGAGTGACTGCACAACGGTACCTCCTATACTGAGCCAACATATATTGCCAACATACTGGCTGACAGATTCAGTGCCAATTTTACCCCCCCCCCAAAGGACCAATCATAATACTGGAGGAATGCCAGGCACACAGCATTATTGCAGCACAGGTTAAAGCTGCATCGTCCAAGGCCAAGAATACAGCTTCTATGGGACCCGACAATATCCCTGGATGTGTTCTACATGAACTATAAAGTCAACTGGCACCACATCTGTGTGCCCTGTTCAAGCACAACATCACCTCAAGTTTTGACCCTACTGAATGGCGCACTGCTACAATCATCCCTCTCTATAAAGGGGGAGCGACTACAGACCCTGGGAATTATCACCCCATTAGCCTGATGAGTCTGATATGTAAGGCTATGGAGCGCATCATCATGGACCTAATTAACAAGGATATAGGGAATCTCCAAACTCTAGATCACACTCAGTTTGGTTTTGTGAAAGGTGGATCATGCCTGCTCAACCTGGTTGACTTCTTTGAGTCAGTTACCAGAGCAGTGGATAAGGGCAAGGCAGTTCATACACCCTACCTCGATCTGGCCAAGGCCTTTGATGCCATTCCCCATTCAGGAATTATTAATAAACTCACCAAACTAGGTATCAACCCGTATAACACTATGTGGGTTGCAAATTGGCTCACAGATAGAACCCACAGTGTGAAAGCAGCGGACTCCAAGTCAGACTGCTGATCAGTCACTAGTGGAGTCCCACAGAGATCGGTCCTGGATCCTCTCCTGTTTGGCATCTACTTCTCAGAAATCCAGGTCAACACAGAGGGACTCTGGCTGACCAAGTTCACAGATGACTGCAAGCTGGGAGCCATTATTAACTCCCCAAGTGATGGAGACATCCTACAGAAAGGCCTTAATGAGACCAATAACTGGTGTCGAAACTATGGCCTTAAGCTTAATGCCAAAAAAATGCATCGTCATCCCCTTCGGGAAAAACTCAGTTCCCACTAATTACCACATCGATGGGAGCCCACTGAACACTGAAGGCATTATAAGAGATCTGGGGACACAGGTTGACAGCAACCTCTCCTTCGACCACCACATTGTCACTGTGGTCAGAAAGTCCTTCGATGTGGCACATCTCATTACCAAGGGTTTTGCATCCAGGAAGAAAGAGGTCATTATCTCTTTCTACTCTTTCCTCATTAGGCCAGTTATCAAGTATAATGCTCCATTTGGTATGTACTTCACTAGACGTATGCAACAGTTGGAAAGGCCACAAAAGTACCTCACGAAGAGGATCCTGGGCCTTAAACACATGTCCTACATGGACAGACTCAAAATAAATTCAGCTATTCTCTGCCTCATATCATCTACAAAGAGGCAATCTCTGCTTGACTTACAAAGCCATGTCTGACCCAGCTCTGTTAGAAATGCTACATTTAAAGAAATCCCAATCCCTCCACACCACACACTCCAGAGACCTCAACCTCATTACTACAATCAACAGAACATGCTGGAGGGGCAGGTTCATAACCCAGAGACTGCCCATGCTCTGGAATAGACTTCCCATACATATCAAGCAAAACACCTCACTGGCCGTCTTCAAGTGAAATCTTGATGAGTGGATGGGAAATAGAATGTTCACCCTGGGGATCACTCCAGTGGCTCTACTTGATAGAGGCACTGGGAACTAATGTCGGGCAGCACGATGATTGGGTACTTCTATGGGCTAGGCTTGTAAAAGGGCCATTAGCCTGGTACACACCTATGAAACTATGAACCTATGAGTGTCAGGCATCTCCAACTGGCTAAATTTAATCTATCCTCTTTCTTGTATATGCATTGTAAAACCCCATCACAAATAGCAGAGTGTTTAATGCCATTATTAAGACAATCATT
Organism: Protopterus annectens; assembly: GCF_019279795.1. Classification (NCBI taxonomy): domain Eukaryota; kingdom Metazoa; phylum Chordata; order Ceratodontiformes; family Protopteridae; genus Protopterus; species Protopterus annectens. The sequence continues at coordinate 201,069,685 of NC_056728.1, forward strand.
TAAAACAAAAATTTTTTTCTGAAAAAAATGGCATGTCAGTATAAAATGAAAAGAGTATTCCATTCATATCTTGAATCATATTCTTAGAAACAGTTTTTTTAAGACCCTATTCAATTCATACAACGGTATGGGTCATTCAAGAAAGTCATTATCAGCTATGCTTAGTTGTGATACTTTTCACAGTTTAATGTAGGTTATTTTTAGCATACTTATTTGATACATAATTTTCAGCATATTCCATAATAGTTTTGATAGTGTCAAAAGGTGTGCCATCAGATCCCTATAACACTGCCATATAAATAGACTCCAGTTTTGTAATTTTCACTAAAAAATGGGGTAAACTTCAGCTTATGTCCCTTTAAAACATAGTTTTGTTTATATAATAAAGAACACTTGTTTATGTCAGTAATGCCTTGCAGCTCTTTTTAAAAACTGTGAAGCATGTCTATTTTTACATTATAAACAGATTCATAATCCTGTAAGAAAGAACTATAATATTTTTAATATGAGTCTACATATCTTTCTCCAATACAAAATATAAGGTTTTGTATTTTTCTTATCAAGAAGCCATCAGTCAGTTATAGAAGAGCTTACATCTACCAAAGTCAAATTAATTGCCAAAGTTTCATATTCTCTTGTTTCCAATGAATCACATCTAGAATTTTCACAGCCAATTTTTAACTCCTTTACCAAGTGACTTGTTTATTAAGCTCTCCAGAGATAAAGAATAATGCTTTATGGTTCAAAATAACAAAAGTAATCAGTTTTAGTCATGTAAGGATGAACTATTAATTTAAGCAAAGTAATCAATCTCAGTAGCTAAAGATCCCCTCACATATGTGTTTCCTAAACTAGGCTCTAGCATGTTTCCCTCTCTGCAAATCCTCCCCAAAACATTTAACACCATTATTAACGTTTCTAGTACTTTTTCTTAAGTGACAATTTAGATCACCAACAATGATCATAGGTAAAGAGACTAGAATGTATGCCTGTAATGACTTAAGTAAATGATCATACTGTTTTACTATAGTAGGGGTATATAGAGAAATAAGATGATATATACCAAAAGAACAGTGAAAGTCACAAACAACAAATCATCCTGGAAGGAGGACTGTAACATCCAATGATTTCAAATGTTTTATATAATATTGCAATCCCAAAACAAAGGTCCTTTAAAATACAACTGAAAACAGTATCATCCCAAACAACCAATATTTATTGCTGTTTTTTTTCAGTGAATAACCTGACATCAAGCAAACAAATTATGTTTGCAGGGAGACAATTACATTTTATAAGACTACAAGACACCTGTGTTCATTTATGAGGTACCTTGAGACAACAAACTTGTATATTATCATTTTCTCCTTTTTGCAGTATGTTTTGTCCAACATTTTAACTAAAAGCATCAATATTATCATCATGTGCATTGCCTTTGATATGTTCACTACTACCAGTATCACATTTTTCATTTTCATCATCACTACCCACAATACTGTTATTAGCTGGAAAAGTGATAGTGGTGAACAGCCTAACAGTATTGTTATATCTTCCTTCTAAGATATGGGAAGCACAGGTGGTATAGAAGCAGTAGGGAACAGCTTTCATTTATCAGGGTCTTGTACCTGAAGACAATCAAAACAAAACTGGTTTGCTCCCTTATATTTCCTACAAAACTTAACATGATTCTGGGAAGTATGACCTATGTCCCCACACATACATATTAACAATGATGATTAACAAAGCAAGGAATATGAGGACTTCCAAGATTGCTGCACTCTGATCAACAGCTTGACTTCAGCTTTCCCAATGTGAAAACAAAAGCTGAGAAGTTGCAGGCTGATATATCATTAACTTGGCTACTAGGTGCAGTACCTGGATACCTGCAAAGAAGAAACTAAGAGAACATAAGAGAAAAGCAACTAGATAAGGTGAAGAGAAAACACTGACTGGGAAGAATATTGCAGCTGTTCAGCAAAGTGCTGTACAAACTCCAGCTTTTGTTCAAGACATAACTTCCAGTAACCTAGAGGAAAAAATAAGTCATATGTGGTCAGAGATAATTAAAATAAAAGAAAGACTGAAGGTGTATATCATCTCAAATAATAAAAGGCTGGAAAAAATGGAAAAAGCTTTAAAGATTTATTCGGATAAACTGACAAAACTGTAAAAATCAGAGGCTGAAATGAAGAAAAGGCTGGCTGAGTATGAGACTGCTCAAGAAGATAGTTCATAAAATGGTAGAATCAGAGGGCAGAACATATAGGGAAAATGTGAAATTTCCTGCTGTACTAGACAAACTAGGAGGAACAGACTGTATTCATTTTATGAAGGCACAAATAAGTTACTGGACTGGTAGTCCACAGCAGGAATTGTTAATTGAAATGGTATGTTGTGTGTATGCTCCAAATCTGGTCATGAGAAAGCATCCAAGACCTTTATAAGTAAAAATGCAAACCTGCCAGCAGAAAGAGTTGATTCTGACAAAACTATAGCAAAAGGGCAAAGTATTAAAAGGTGGAGATATTAGAGTGTTTAGAGAAAATGATTACAAGAGAAACAAATGTATTCCCATAATCAGGGAATGTCGAGAGACAGGTTTGAGATTCAAGCTGCTATACCCAGCTGTCTTCAGAATATGTTTTTATCCTGGGGGATCAAAGTCAATCTTTGATGCAGAACAGGCTAAGGAGGAAATACAAAAGTGCATCCAACAAAAAGTGAGTCATCACACAGAATGGAATTCTGCTGCTTATTCTTCTGAGAATAAAGCACAAAAAGAGACTTTGCCAGTGAAACCTTTTCCACTGCTCCAAAGCAGAATGCTTGAAACACAGAAAAAAGCACAGGAGCTGACCAAAAGCACTGTGGAATTGAATCTGGCGCACTGTGGAACTGAACCGGAATCTGGAGTCAGGAGATGAAGAAGACCAGTGATATGGAAATTAGTGAATAATTGTGAGACTGCAAATCATTGCTCACATTTGTGAAAAATAAACTTTTGTTGACTTTGTTAAACTTGTCTGGAACTGAAAGGCATTTGCCTATAATTAATGTTTAGAAGGACTCTGAGGGGAGGGAAGGAGGAAGATAAAGAGTAACTGTAAGTAAAACATTTTTTCTTAATGAAATTTCTATGAAACGTTTCACAATATAAATTGCATATTTTAAAGTTAAGTATTTTTAGTTGTTTTTGTATATGATAAAGCATCTGCTTACTTTAACTATTTTCCATCCTCTTCTCTTTTTTTTTTGCTTTTTGGTATTAAGAAATGTACACATTACAGTGGAAAAAGAAGAAACTATATAAAGGATTAACCTGTCAAACATTAATGGTGCATGTGTCACAAAAGCTGGAATTAGACATTTTAAAAAGCTGCCAGATATAATAGGTGTGAATAATGACTTCTTACCATAATGACGGAACTGTCCATATTATCTTGGAGTGTGAATGACCTCACAAGTATATAGACAAAAAAGAAAGACTACTTAATTATATTAAGAAATGCACAGTAAAAATAGCAGTGCTACAGGAGACATACTTGGAAAGAACTGAGCATGGCTAAAGAAAGGATTTCAGGATGGATATTCTGCAGAATAACAAGGACAAAGGCAAATGGGGGTACTTATATTAATTGCCAGAGGATAGTGATAGAAGAGGTTAAAAAGATAATAATGGTAAAATTGTAGTACTGAGGGATTACTGGCAAGGAATGAGGATTACAGTGGCATGTATTTATATTCCACCTAAAACTGCTATTTTGGGGCTTAAAAGAATTTTGGGAAAAATAATCAGCTTTCAGCAGGAAAGATTTATAGGTGGGGACTGGAATCTGATTTGCAACAATGAGGATGTATCTGGGGGGCCTAGAAGGGAAATATAACAAAAGAGGATAGATTTCTGAAGAAATTCATGAAAAAATTTGGTATGAAGGATGTGAATTCATTAGCAGGAATTTGGAGAGGGTTTACATATTATTCACCAAGGTGCAGTAACTGGGTTCAACTTGATAGAAATTACATTTCACTTTAACATGTCCATTTAATTGAGAACTTTGAGACACATCCAATAACTATTTCAGATCATGTGCCAATAATTACTAAGGTAAAAATGTAGGGTAATGAAATAAAGATGAGACACTGGAGCTTCCCCGCCTACCTGTTAAAAAGAGAGGAATTTAAGGAATGGGTGGTGAAAATTATCTAGGAGTTATTAGGAAAGATAGAAAGTTCTACATAAGTTATAGCTAGTGATTGGGATAAAATGAAAGTGGAGTTTAAAGTTAGGATAGAAATAAAAGAAATAAAGATCTGATCAAGAAGTAATAAGAACTGTTTAAAGGGGCTGAAAAAGGTTAAAGTATTAAAAAATATGGAGACTCTCACAGCGTAAGAGGAGGCATAGTTACACACTGCTAAAGATAAAATAAGGGATTACCTGGATAATAAGCATGAATTTACAAAGACTGCTGTTAAGCAACTGTTTTTTTTTTTTTTTTGGTAATAACACCAGAGTAGAAAAACATTTGGCCCAACTATTTAGGCAACAGAAAATAGAAAGGGCTGTTCCCAAACTTAGGGAGCCTAAAACAAGAAGAATACCAGACATCATATATTAGCAATATTTCAAAAATATTTTGAATATCTGTATAAAGCAGAGACATGGGGGAATAATAAATGCATAAGTGGAAATATTTTGGAAGACAAGTATGCCAATGTTAGAGGAAGATGAAGCTCAGGAATTAATAGGTAAGATAGGAAGGGATGAGATACAAACAGTGATGTATAATCAGTCTGCAGGGAAGTATCCAGGAACAGATGGTATTCTGGTGGAAGATTGGAATTTAGAAGGAATGAAAATGATAAAAATCTGGAAGTTTTTTAACAGGGTTTTAAAAGGAAGAGAGGCACCAACATTCTGAAAAATAAGCTGTGGTGGCTGTAATATCTAAAGATGGTAAAGACCTATCCAGCTTCATATAGGCCCTCAGTTCTAAACCATGATTATAAAGTGTTTCTGTCTATAACAGCTAAAAGAATGGAAAAGGTGATGTCAAAATTGATAGATGTGGACCAATGTGGTGTTGTGGAGGGGAGCAAATATTTGACATTAACAGAACAATGATGATCCAGAGGGAAGCAGAATATAAGAAAGTACCATCACTGTTACTGGATTTTGATAATGAGAAAGCATTTGACAGTGTGCTGGTATTTTATGAGTAGGGCAATAGAAGCATTTGCATTTTCTGATATATCCTAATTAACCTTATTATTGTATAAGGCATTGGAGATAAAAATCAAAATGGGAAGGTTCCTCTCTGATACATTGCGTCTAAACAGAGGATCCAGAAACAGGTGTCCTGTTTACCCTTTGTTATTTGTGTTATATTTAGAACCACTGGCAAAGAAAATAAGAGACTCAGAAATACAAGGATATAATTTGTACAGTGTTCAAGAAAAGTTGGCATTATTTGCGGGTGATATCATTTTCTACCTGATGGAATATATTGTGGAATATTCTGAGACAGTTCTGAGTTTTTTGGGAGATATAAAATTAATGAAGATAAATCAAAAGCTATAGCTATAAACCATTTACCCACACATGAATTGGTCCAGCAATACCCATATTTATACGGACATGATAAAACAAAATATTTAGGAGTATGGATTAAAAAGGATTCAGTTATGGCAGCTAAGAATGTGTGGGAAGAGACTAAACAAAAGATAATACAAATACTGAGAAATTGGAAGCTCTTGCCTAAGGATATAAATAGCAAGATACAAGAAATAAAAATGTTTGTAGTCCCTTTAGTTTTATACATGGTTTAGGCATTTTTTTATCAACCAAAGAACTGGTGGATAGTACTTAATAAAGAGTTAAAGCATTTCATTTGATACAGAAAAGTAGATATAACAGTGTCCTTCCATGAATAAATGCTCACATGCCTTTACCAGAGAAGCCTAAAGTTGATATACCAGTATCCCAGACAACTTACCTATCAATTTTCTGACCTGAAATTGATGCAATTCAAACAACAGGCAACTTTATAGCATGATAAGGAAAATCTGTAGTAGCTAAAGCTCTTTTCTAAACTACATTTGCATATGTTATTGTCCGTTCCTTTGGTAGATTACCAATGGCACTTGCTCCTTGCATCTCTGAGGAACAAACATTGTGAGCATGCTCTATTGCCTTTTAACCTCTGACCTCAGTTACATAATATCATGTTTACCTTCCAAGTTACAGTTATCCATTATATCACTCCAAGAAGCAGCAACAACTGTGCTAGGTACATTTTCATCCATCATTGTTAGCAATTTTTCATTTGGTAAGGCACCATCTTCCAAAACAGTTACTACAACACCATCTCTCATAGAGACACTCAGTTTCATCTCCGCTTCTTCCCAGTGTGCAGTGTAACTAATGTATAGTCTGTTATAGTATCAGGAAAGAGTAGGGAAAGTTCACCGATGATGTGGACAAATTTCCCAACTAGTAGAAATGATGCAACTTCGGGTCTCCCATGAAAAGAAGCCACAAGCCTAGTGGGACTAACCCAATTAACAAAGGACAAATATATAACAAATAAAATAAAATAAATAGTCAGAATCAAATTGAATTACTGTTACTTTTAAAAACAATTGCTTACTTAGACCTGGCTCTTTTAATCATTTTTCATTATTCCAGTAAATTAGTGAACCTGCCGATAAAAGGTCCATGGTGGCTGTTACGAGAATCTGTCTTTGGAAGTAATGCTGTATGTGATCTTTGTATATTGCCCATCATGTTAATGTCAAAACAAAGAATGGTCTTAAACCAGACATTGAGGAATAAAGGCCTGCCCCTTTATTTTCTGGCAAACCAAAATTCTTATATTATTGCATATATTTCATTTTTTTAAGAAAATTGTGCTCCTCAGACAGGAGGTAAGGTTTCTAGTATATATTTGTTTTCTTTTTCATTAATATTTGAAGCATACTATTTACCCTAAAGCATTAACTTTACAAGCTGTCTGTGTGTTAACTATTGTCTTTCAAGTGACTTTTAAAAGTGAGCCAATATATTTTGTATGGTTATTTATGGTAAAACTATATTTTGTAGATTTACTATCTCGCAAGGGTTTTCCTGTTGTAAGTTTCTGTTCCTCCAGCTGTAACATTTAACTGTCACACAGCCAGTCTCAGAATCTTCATACATAAATTTTATAAAAATGCTCACATTTTGTGTTGTAATTTCAGAGAAGAATACTATGACAATGGTTTCCAAAAGGACATTTCAACAATATAAGAAAAAGTTACTCAGTTTTGTTGTAAAAAGTATTCACAGGAAGGCCAATATATGCACAGCTGCCTCAGAAAAGCAGGAATTGCTTGTTAATTTAGAGACAGACAGACAAAAAGAGAGAGATGCTTGTTTCCCAAGCAGTGTGACAAAACAACCACAAAATCCTCAGGCGGCATAACAACCAGAAGAGTGGCCATGCCTTATTCTACATGTTCATGACAGTATAAGGCTAATGGGTTTCGTTTTGTCAGTTCTATGATAATTTGTAAATGTAGGACTCCACTGGTTCCTTCAGCACAGAAGAGACATCTTATTTGATAGACACCAAGATTACTGATTAGGCAGTAGCATCAAGTCTTATTCTGTTTGCCATCACTAATACTTGTATGTTTGGTGATCGTGCTTTAGAAATGGCATCTAATGTGCTATCTTAAACCTCCAGTTTCTTTCTCTACTCATCTCTAGCAAATAATGCTTGTGGCAGTCACTGCTCTGTAAATGGGTTCCCATTCCTACTCAAGAAAAGATGTATAGTTCATGTCTACATCTTGTATCATCATAAACGCTGTTATACTTTTGTAAGGAGGATGTCAATTCTGAAATGGATTGTCATGTGTCATCCCAGTAACATCACTTACTGTAGCAATCTTTCTGATTCTCTGAGTAACCATCTACCTACTTTTGTCACCAGACTTTTAAACTATATGTTCACAAAAAAACAAAAAACTTTAGCTTAGCTAACAACTTGTCCATTTACAAGGAAACATTTATCTTCATACATACAACTAGAAAAAGTAACATAAAAAAAAAACAACCAAAAACACTGGTCAGTGATAAAATATTTAATAATCTTAGCACCCCAGCAAAAACCTTCAAGAGAGAAAAAAAACTTCATACAAAGCAACACATTATATAAAGCCCCCAATTAATTAATTAACCACACATTAAATCAACAGCCAATAAAGGCTGAAGAAAAATACACTATATTTAAAGCAATGCCTTCCAATTACACTCTAACATTTATCTTCACCCTAAAACTCTGTAAATGGAACATTTTAATAACTCTTCCTCTGTGTGTATTTACTCTACAATTTAACAAAATTTTCTTCAAAGTTCTAAACAATTAGGCTTCTACTACAATGAAAAGAGTTAAGGTTAACTGTCTCCAGGCTAACACTTTCCACTAAACAGCTGATGAGGGATATATACAAAGAATGGAAAATGTGGCATGACCAGAACACTCACAATAATATTTAACAAAAATCTGACACCTGGAAAACTTCAAACCTCTTGTCATCTCTGACAAGAAAAACTACTATTGCAGGAAACTCACCAAAACAATCCAAACCATTTCTGGGCCTATATAAATAACCTGCTAAAATCAGGCAGAGCATCCCAACCAAACCCATTTCAAAGTGAAACAGTTAAAAACATTCCATGCTAATTTAGCTCATATGTCTTACTTTTTTTTTTTACCACCCTTGGCTACCAACTTCACTGCCATTCTCTCCTTTAAGACAGTCTCAGTCTATGAGAAAAGATATTCTTATACTCAAACCCATTACTTAACAGCCAATAACATCACAGAAAATACACCAGACTTGTTGCTGATGCTCTAACCTAGCCACTGTACAGCCCTAACAAAAGACTGGGCATAAATACATAATTTTTATTTAAATAATCATGAACAAGCACCTTGCCTATTTAGCCTTCTACTGGTTCTTAAACATGCTTTTTCATATCCCTAATAAATATTCAGTCAGATCCAAAATAACCAATAGGATTACTTTAAGCATTAATTATTCAATTATAACAATTATTTCATCATTAATTCATTAATCATTAAATCCTTTAGAAAAGTAAATTTAAAAAGAAACCATGCTTCTTTTGTAATAATACCACAGACAAATTAATATATAAATAATCATCATTACACTTATACATTATAAAATATTTTATTATTTATTTGTTTACCAGGAAAGTCCAACTGGGCCAAAAAGTGCCCATTTTCAGTAAAGGCTAGGGAGAAAAGCTCCACAATCACAGTCAAAAATCAGTTACACATATTTTAAATCACAAAGTATCATGTAACACTACAAAATATAGGCATGAAAAAATGTAATAAGAAAAACATAGAACCGTAAACAAACTCCGGCAAAAGCAGCAAACTGTAGAACACCAAAAAACTCCGAAAAACCAGACAAATATATATACAAATATATATACAAATATATATATACAAAAAAACAGCCAAATATAAATATACAACACACACACACACACGTTCATTTTTCTATATATATATATATATATATATGTACATATATTCTTCTAATATATTATGTACTTTTTATTGTAACTACAAGGTATTATTTAGTTGATTTTAATTTGTATTTATGCACGCTCCGAGTTTTATTGTATTTAGGGGCTTTGATTTAAATGAATACTTCTTTAAGTCCAAGATTGACTTCAATAAGGAAATGACGTTTTAAGTATAAATGATGTATTTTGGATTTTACTTGTGTCTGAAGAAGTTGCTCTATTAAGAGCGACGAAAAGCGCTTCACATTACTCTCATTAAAACTTTGGTTTCTTCGTTATACGCTGTTTGGCTGGTTTTTCTGAGTTTTTTGGTGTTCTACAGAAAAACATAGAACACATGTTTCATAGCAGAGTGGAATGAAAAACAATAACACAAGTTGGAGAAAATATTTTATGAAAAAGTCATTAGTCATACTATTTGTTTCACAAATTAGTATGAGATAGATGACACCTGATACAATTCAAATAAGATATTTAAGAGATATTAGAAATTTCATGATTAGAGACAGTGAGAGAAAACTGACTGATGTCTTAGTATGAGAGAGGGTGTTCACATTAGGGTTAGAAGAAAGTAAGGATGGACAGAAAAGGAAATAAGAAGAGTGCAGGGTAGGGTGTCTTCATGTAGCTTAGGTGCGTATGGAGGAAAGAGAAAAAGGTAGAGGAAAGGTCTACAGAGGAAGGTGGATAGGGTAAGTTAGTGGGAAAAACAAAAGAAAGTGGTAGAGCAGGAGGTTGCAGAGGGTTGTGGGGTATGACTTAGGTTGAAGGGAGTGAGCAAACTATAGTGACTAAGTTCAGCCACAAATGGCACAGGAGCAGATCCAAAATTTTGTAAAGCATTCTTTTAGGAAACGTTTAAAGGTGTTTAAGTTAGTAATAGTTCTGGTGGTTAAAGGTAGGGAGTTCAATTTTTTTCTACTAAGTATGAGTATAGGCTTTGTCAAAGGGATTTATTTGGTTTATTTATGGTGAGAAGTTGTTTGTCTTCTGATCAAAGAGATATTTTAGGGGAATATATGTTTATTAAATGGGTAAGGGATGGGCAGGCTAAAGGTTTGTGTATGATTTTATGTGTTGTTATAAGTTGAATGTAGTAGATGAGGAGGGGGAGTTCCAGCCAGCTAAGGGTATGCAGAGCTTTACAGTATTGGATAAAGGAGGTTGAATTAATAGCAAACATGGTGATTTTGTTTTAGCAGCTTCAAGTTTGCTTTTTATGGATGATTATAAATTGGTTAGAACTAGGGTTCCATAGTGTAGAAAGGGCAGAAGGCAGGTTTTGACTAAAGTAATTTTTGTGGGTGTACCCAGAAAATGTTTATGTATAGCATGTCTAGTTTTTGATGGGGTTTCCTGATATTGCATTGAATGTAGAGGCCAAATTTAAGGCCATCATCTATAATGACTCCTAATAGTTTGGTATGGTGAACTAATTCAATTTAAGTGTCATTTGCTGAAAGCATTTTGAAAGATACTTTGTTAGGGGTGTGAGTGTTTGAGATAAAGAGGAGGAGTTTTTTTTTTTTTTTTTTTTTAGAGGTTGAGTAGGAGTTGTCTTGTAAGTCAGGTTTCAGTGGAAATGGCAGCTTGTATGTTGAGGTATTTCCTGGAGGTGAGTTAAGGTGCCTGAAGAGCAGATGATGGTAGAATCATCAGCATACTGAATCAGGATGCCTTCACAAGAAGATTAATAATATTTGAAGCATGTCCTTTTGCAAAAGGTATGACAAAAAGACTGTTATGAGACTTATTGTGACTGTCCCTAAGATGTTCCAAAATGTGTTCTCTAACAAGGTGAATGGTTTGTCCTCATATTTATTGCAGAGACACTTCAAACATAGCAGTTAGAAACTTTAACTTGGAAAAACTTAACTTCAGTTAAAATATGACTAGATGCCTCATTCCTATATTTATAAACATTACAGCCTTTACAAGTTTCATTCTCAATAACCTGTCTAACATCCATATGTACCAACTATCCATGACTTTAGGGAAATTCTTAAAAGCTACTTTGAAGAAGAAATTCACCTGACATTATAATATTCCAAATTTTCCTTAAAATTCAAACTGCTCCCTCTATTAAAGGGGCATATTTTGTAACAAAAGAAACTTCATTATCCTCATTCTCATTACCCTCTTTACTTTCAGCTACTTTTTTTATCTCTTAATTTCACACTTAACCTTGTCCAAAGATGACTGTAAAAATTCCTTCATCATAACCTCTATTTTTCAAGCTCTTTACCACTTTTACTGCTGTTCTCATAAACTCATCCTGTTCAGAACATAATGAATTTACACAGGGCTGGATCCAACACTAGGTTACCAAGGCAGTTGCCTAGGGACTGTTGCTGGTTGGAGGCCCAGCCGTGCAAAAATTAATTTAAAAAGTTTTTCTTACAATATTAATTAAAAAAATACTACAGTGATTTCCTTCTCAGCATCCAAGCTGTGTACAAAAGCGCTAAACTCTTTCATTAGCACACAGAGCAGGAAATAATTGGGTGATTGCAAACAGGAGGTGGAGGTTTCAGTAAAGCAAACCTTGCATCACATAGCAAACAGACTTTCTATAACAGAGGAATGACAAGCTGAATGGAAGAGTTTCTCTATGTAACAGCATTATCAAGCAACCCATATCTGCGGTTAACACAACTGAACAGTCAGACACTGCGGTCACCAAATAGATTGCGGCCCACCAATCCCAACCACAGAAAAGTGCTGATTTTTACCTACAAGCATAAATAAAACAATACTCTCCATATTTGCGGTTAACACAACGATATGTAATGTTATGTATATATAACTTTGAAAATAATGTTATGTTTTGTAAAGTGTTATATGTGCTAAATGCTGGTATTGCTTATGACTGTAATCTGCTTGAAACTAGCATTTGCTAAATGTTCAATGTGTATTATTATCTTGGGGCTTTTCTCCCCGGGCCTCCGCTGAAAATGGACATATATCCAGTCGGACTATCCCGGTCAACAAATGTAAAATAAATAAATAAATAAACATAATTGAACAGTCAGACACTACAGTCACCAAACAGATCGCAACCCACCAATCTCAACCACAGAAAAGTGCTGATTTTTACCTACAAGCGTAAATAAAACAATACTCTCCATATCTGAGGTTAACACAATTAAACAGTCAGACACTACAGTCGTCAAACAGCTCACAACCCACCAATCCCAACCACAGAAAAGTGCTGATTTTTACCTAGGACCATAAACAAAACAATATTCTCAATATCTGCAGTTAACACAACTGAACAGTCAGACACTACAGTCACCAAACAGATCACAACCCACCAATCCCAACTACAGAAAAGTGCTGATTTTTATCTATAAGCATAAAGTATGTACAATAAAAACTAATAGCTGGTATGAAATCTATAAACTGTTATTTTAGCTGTAGATAGAGTAGTGAGCATGCTACCACGGGCGCTAATTAGCACCCTTCCCCTTACACTCTTGCTCCTTGTATACCCCACCCCTTTTATTGACTTAGACAGGAACCTTTTTAAACATTCATAACTGGGTACTTTTCAAAAACAGCAAGGGAAAATTAATATCTTTTTCCCCTAAACCTAACTCCCTTGTTAACTTCAAGATTGCTCCAGTCCAACATATTCTTAGTGCCTGTTTTACCCTCTGTTGTACTTTATAGCCTTACCTGTTTTCTTTTTAATCAGACCTTCTCCAGCCTTGCAAAGTGGGTGATACTTTTTTTCTTGTTCTCTTCTTTTCACTGCACACATGCTGGTAATTCAGTCTAGCCTGCTCTGTTCACCCTTGCTATGCTCAGGCTCTCTCCACTCCCCTACCCTACCTCATTTTCCCACTCCACCCCCTTAGATTTATTCACATCAGCCAAGTCCCCACACCCTCAGCCTATCAGAACACACTCATCCCTACTCCTTTCCTCTCCCTTAACCAAAGCCCCACCCATCTTATCAACCTATCACTTTCTCCTCCCCCAGCCTATCACAACTAACACACCATTGCATTTCTCCTCCCTTAAAACCCACACACTTAACCCCTCCACTTTAATTTCATTTCTCCATATTCAACCCGTCCACTTTCATTTCACTTCTTCCTCTTCTACCAGAATCTACTGCCTATCCTCTAGTTATACATTATCCGCAAACACTCTTCCACCCTCTACACAATACCAACACCTCACTCCCACATCCATTCTCCAACCTACTCTTACCCTCTGACACCTCCTCCACACCTTCTCTCTACCTACTTTTATGTATGACAAACCACATACCCTCTACTTTTCATACCATGCATCTCAACATAATGACAACTGTTATTCTACTTCTCCTTGCCTACATGACCTCTTATCACACTCATCTTAGTCACCACAAATCATCCCCTACACTCTCCCAAGTACACAGTACACATACCTCTACACACTCATACACCATTTCTCCTTCACTATTCCATTTCTCATACAACCACCTCTTTAAAACCAAACTCATCACTCCATGCCACCCTACCTCACTCAAAACCAAGCTAAAACACCCTATCTACAGCTCACACTCTCCCAATCTCTCCCTACTGCTTAAATCTCTACTTCTTGCTGGTGACATACATCCTAATTCTGGACCCTCCACATAGTCCTCCCATTCTGACCTATTAAATCCTTGCACCCCACCCCCATCCCCTTATCCCCTCCTCCTCTACAAAAACCTTATCTATTCTATCCATAAATATACAAAGTCTAACAAATAAAACCTCTGACCTACATGCATTCATTTCCCACTATACTCCACACATCCTAACCTTGTCCAAAACCTGGCTTAAACCCCACATCCCAAATAATGTCATCCTACCACCAGGCTACAACATCTACCATCAGGATAGAATCACTAAGAAAGGAGATGTTGCCTTAATCTACTCGGAGGAACTGAACCTCTCTCCCCTAGCCACACATCCGTCTGATTTTTCCTCTGCTGAGCAACTCTTACTAAACTGCCACTTAAACACCCACAAGAAACTTTTCATTGCTGCCATCTATATCCCACCAGGCAAAAATATTCCTACTCTAGAAAACATATTATCATGGATCTTTCAAAATATACCATACGAAACAGTAATACTGGCTGTTGTAAACACTGACTGGAAAGCACTTAATGCTAACTCTCTAGACCAAAGCCTCAATCTCTTTGGTTTTACCCAGCTCATAACAACCCCAACACACTTCAATAAACTATCCAATACCAGCACTATTATTGACTGGATATTAACTAAAAGTCCCCACCTTTATCACAACCCCAAGACACTTCTAGATACCGTAAGTGATCATCTCCCTATTTATTTTGAAAGACACTCCCCTCAACTGACTAGGACTCATCTATATAAAGACTGCCGCAAACTCTCTACTTTTAACCCCAAGATCCTTAATGACAGACTCTCATCAATAAACTGGTCCTGCCTGTATAATCTCCCTCTTAATGACACGGTGCTACAATTTAACAACATCTTCTTAAACATTCTCAACTCAATATTGCACTTTGTAAAATAAGAATAAAATCGAATCATGCCCCCTGGCTAACAAAAGAAACTTGTTCCCTTATGCATCAAAGAGACTCTGCATGGAAAACATGGACAAAATCAAAATCCGCCACCCACATCCAATACTACAAAGAACGGAGAAATCGTACAAAAAAAAAAATCCTCAATGATAAGAGAAAATTCTACTTTAAGGCCCAGACAAACCATCACACTAATCGAGAAACCTTTTGGAGAGCTATTAACTCTATTCTCCACCCCGGAAATCCTCAATCTCTACCCTAATCTGCCAGCAAAGGACACCACAACCCTCCTTAACCATTACTTCATTGATACTATATAAAAACTCACCAATTCTAACCACAACTGTAATTCCCACTACCCCGCCATAAATACCTTCTAACCCAACCCATTTCTCCTTTGATCCTTTGCCCACATCATACATAAAATCCCTCCTCCAAAAACTCAAACCATGTTCCCCCTCAGCTGACAAACTATCCTCCTTCTCTGCCTTGCAGCTAACACCATTACCTACCCAGTATCAATATTCATCAATAGATTTATTAGGGAAGCCACCATACCTGAGATTTGGAAAACTTCTTATGTCATACCATTCCAAAAAGTAGGTAATTCCACTGACCCATCCAACTACAGGTATGGACCTATACTCCCCCCCCCCCCCCCACAATCTAAAATCCTAGAAAAATGCATACATACCCAACTTCTCAAATATATCATCCAAGAAAACCACTTGACACCCACCCAGCACAGATTCCGACCAAATCATAGCACTTGAACTGCTCTTCTTTCTTTCATTAACACCATAGCTGATGCTTGGGATAACAATAAACTTGTATCATGTCTCTTCTTAGACCTTTAAAAAGCATTTGACACTGTTTCCCACTCTAAACTCCTAACCAAGCTTGCCGACCTCAGTCTCTCAGCCTCTACCCTTGAATGGTTCTCCAGTTACATCTCAAATAGAATGCATTCAGTAAGGTGGCACTCCTCCTGCTCCCCTTTCCTCCCCATTCATACAGGCGTTCCTCAGGGCTCCATCCTGAGACCCCTCCTTATCAATATTTTCACCAATAATCTCCACATCTCCTGCCCTCACTCCTCTCTTATACAGTATGCAGACGATTCAACTCTCATTTCCTCTTCTGAAAGTATCTCTCAACTTCATAGTCTTACCCAAGACTCATTTATCTCTGTTGAAATATAGCTCAGTGAAAATCATCTTATTCTTAATCCTAAAAAAAATAATCTCTTACTCCTTCTTCCAAAATCCCTCTCTCACCTCAAACCCACCCTCGCCATCTCTTCCTTAAATAACACCACCATAAATGTTGAACTTCACATTAAGCTACTCGGTATAATAATAGATGATGAGCTAAAGCTCGACCTCCATGTCCAACAGTCTATAAAAAAAAAAAACACAACCAAAAACTCAAGTCTCCTATATCAAAATAGTAAACACCTAACAAATGAATCTAGAGTATCCCTGGCCCAAGCTTACTTACTCCCAAGTCTACTATATGCTGCCTCAACCCATACCAACCTCCAGTCCTCATTAACAACTAAACTGAAGCAAACATACCATAAAATTCCCAAATTTGCAGCAAACCTACCACAAAACTCTCACCACTGCCTGGCTCTAAAACACCTACAGTGGCTTGAATTCCCCCACTTATTACAGTTTCCTCAACTTCATACTACTCACTTTCTACTCAACAAACCCAATCCCTGCCCCTCTCTAACCAACCTAGTATCTTACTACACACCCACACACCCTCTTAGAAGCACTGACCAACATCTTCTCCAAATATACAAACCCAATAAGTTTATAGGAAAATTGCTATGTAAACAATCGGGTCTATATCAAATAATCGAACTTTTAAAAGATCGAATATGGTCAAAACCATATATTCGAACCCTTAAAAGTTTGAAAATCAAATAAAAGAAAAAAAAAAAACAGAAAAAAAACTACCTGAAAGCTTAAGCAGAGCAAGCCCCCCTGCACACCCCCGCTCTTTAAATATGCCAACTCTGAGATCGCACTACAGTGCAGACAATGGAAAGCTTACATTGCCGCACTGTATGGGGATCTCCATTGAAACGTTCTAACTTTTAAAAGTTCGATCATATGGTGTCGACCATATAACGTTCAAACTTTGAAAAGTTCAACAACATGATAGGAACCCTAAATATTCAGTATCTCAAAACTGGAACAAACTCCCACCCCACCATATGAAAGATTACTCACACCAACTCTTTCAAAAAAAGAACTAAAAAATTATCTAGCTAACCTTTGAATCTGTCCTTGCCATGCCTCTACTTGAACTTCTATCCCTCACCCGTCTACCTCCTTCCCTCCCAATCAGCTCAAATTAACCCTCACATGAGTTTCTGCCTTTATGACTAAATAGATGGTTATGCTATAATGAGAGCTTTGACTTAACAACTTTATCGTTTTCATTTTTTAGTCTTCCGATATTTAAAAAAAAACTATATATAACTATATGTTTTGCAATAGTTTCTCAATTATGAACATTTTATATATTGTATTGCCATTGTTATTACCACTTAATTTTTACTTTGTGAAAAAATTCATCTGTTTATCATACCCTGTATAAATCTGAATTTTTGTGTTATCATGTTTTTGATCATGTCATGTACTTATTTTATTCAATTTCTTTATATAACTACCTGGAGCTTTTCTCCTTAGATCTCCACTGAAAATTGACTTTTTCTGCTCAGTCGGACCAACCCAGTTAACAAATGTCAAATAAATAAAATAAATAAATCAGTACAGTGTGTGTAGCCAAACAAGAAGATATACATTAATAAGCAATCTTTTGGCAGCATTAGGAAGAATAGCATAGCAGATGGAGATGCAGACAGATCAGTGTGTGTATCCAAATGGAGAGAAGCAATGCGGGAAAGTTTCTGTTTTATGCAGCTGCATTAAACCAATGGACGTGTGTGTGTGTGTGTGTGTGTGTGTGTGTGTGTAACACTGTTGTCAAGTGAGCCACACAGAATTAAAACCTTAGGTACAGGGGCCAAAGCCTTAACCCAGCATCCCATGGCTAGATTTTTGCTTTGTTTTTCTTTCCTTTTTTTTTTTTTTTTTTTTTGGTACAACACTGAGGATTAGGTCAGTGTCAATCATTAGACTTTCACAGTTTTTGTGGTCCAAAAATTGCATGCTGATTACAGCAGTCTTCTCTTATTTGTCTCTTATTTTTGCAGAACATCTCTGATTTTGCTTCATATTTATGCCCTGTCCTTGAGCTAGTTACTTAATCAGACAGTGCTTTGGAGCAGCTGGAAATCTGGGCTAGGCTCCTTAATAGTTCCATGGACTGCAAGCTAGGAACTACCTATGAATGAGAATAGTTGTAGTGTAAAAGAAGGAAAGTGACTGTAATAAACAAGAGCGTCGCCATATGAGCCACGTTCTTGGAATGTGATTCTTGTTTTCCTAAATGTTAACAGTGTGTTTAGGTGCAAATCAGTTGGACAGCATGAATATAGGAGTTTAATGCTAATACTTTAATGATGAATACATTTTTAATTTAGCTTGTATTTTTAGACACACATGAGAAATGTATGTTTGGTCTACAACAGTTTGTCTAGCACTTAGTGCTGATGAATAAAACTATGGACTGTTAAATAGCTGCTAACTATAGTACATGGTTTGATTCCCCCAGCCTTCATTTGTCTTATATATGATTCTGCCAAGTTACTTCAGGCTACATATGAAAGCATATGACAAGGTCCCAAAAAAGCTGATTTGGGCAGTACTGGGGTGGCTCTAAGTCCCAGAAACATTGGTGGAATGAGTGCATAGACTCAATGACTCAAGTATGAACAGTGCTTTGGGAACTGCATGCAAAACTGAAGGCACATGGGATGAAACTAAGTACTAGTTGTAGTACAGTGGTAATGGCAACAAATTGGGGAAATCAGATGAAGCTTTGAACTGAGATAGAAGGGAAGATAGTGGAACAGGTTAATAGCTTCAGGTATCTGTGAGGGGTGGTTGAGGAGAAGAGAAGTCTGAATGAAGAGGTCAAAGCTAGAATCAAAAGGGCTGCAGCCAAATGGCAGAGAATGTAAGTTGTAGTATGTGACAGAAGAATGCCAAAGAAGCTAAAGAGTAAGGTGTGCAAAATGGGTCTATATCAATTTCTCGAACAAACTAAAAATCGAATATCTCTTTGTCAAACTTTACCCATCAAAATTTCATTCAGCAAATGATAATTTCAGCAAAGTTTTTCCCTGGGAAAAAAATTACCTGGCCAACCCACCGACCATCACAAAAAACACATAATTTAAAACCTACCCAGGTGGGGGGCTGTGCCCCCACACCCCCCCTAACTAAATATAACAACTTTGAGATGCCACTGCAGTGGAGAAAAGAACAAAAGGATGATGGCCATCTAGTTTTTCTCCCTGGAAAAAACTTCAATGAAATGATCATTCAATGGATTAAGTTTTAATGGATAAAGTTCAAAAAAGAGTTATTCAATTTTTAGTTTGTTCAACAAAATGATATAGACCTGTGCAAAACAATGGTGTGACCAGTACTACTGTATGGTACATAAACCTGGACAGGAAAGGCAGAGCAGAAGAGAAAGTTAGAGCTGATGGAAATGAAGTGCCTCAGAAGGTGTGGGACAGATGAAGAAATGTGGACATAAGAACAGTAGCCAAAGTAGCTCCGATTGCGGAAAAGATCAAAGAGAACAGAATGCGGTGGTTTGGGCATATTTGCAGAAAAGTAGAAGACAATCTGGTGAAGAAGATTTGGGACAGACAGGAAAAAGGGAAGAGGAAATGAGGGTATCCAACAAAGAGTTAGATGGATTGTGTAAGAGAAGATCTGCAACAGTCAGGTATGAGTATCAAAGAAGGCAGGAGTGTAGCACTGAATTGAGAGAGATGGTAACAACTAACACTCAGATCCCATGTAAAAAAAACAGGAAAAAGGGTGTTGATAATAATAATAATAATTTCAGACCACTCCTGAAAAAGGACATTTGTGTCCTGTGAGCTGTCCCAGTCTGTTAGTAAATGTCTTTTACATTTATTTTTTTGAATTCCTACAACCTTCACATAGATGCTCATTAGTATTTCACTACATATTATCTGGGTATGAATTGCAGACTTTCTCTTTAAGTTTAATGGGCTGCAGATGCATTTTCACTAAATTTGAGTTTTAATGGAAGAGATGTTCACTGTTTCTCATGCTGAGTCTGTTTTCTATGTGGGGATGCTTTGTTTTGTTTAGAAAATGGCTGTCAGTGGGTTTTTTTTCTGTAAAATTTCAAATAATTTTAAATGAAATCCAAATCTGTGTGATAATTGTAAAAGTAAAGTAAAAAATACTATGTACACGGACAGGTTTGAACAGTGCTTATGGTAAATGGGGAGAAATACCACATAATGGGATATTAGACAAACCAAATATAATCTAGAAATTTTGATTCAGTTCTGGTACACAAGCTCTTACTGGGGGGTGGGGGGGGTGGTGAGAGGACTAACAAGAAACAGAGTATAAAGGATTAGACCAGATAAAATTTAAATATTTTAACTCAAAAGGGTGAAGCGTGGCAAAAATGGAAACAGACCTCCACAACTGACAACTGCATCTCCTTTATAGTCTTGTGTAACCTGACCAAGAAATCCATCAGAAGACACAAAAGAAATCTCCAAACAAAGAAACAAATTACCCTCTTACATTCCTGCAAACATTTTTTGGAAGGAGGTTAACCTACTTACAGGGAAAAAAAACCTGCATGATAACCTGCCTACAAACACCATTCAGTATGGTACAACAAAAATTTCTCCAGAAGATTTCCTTAAATAAGTTAGCAATCTCACATCAATAAACTCCACACCTCCCAAAAATCATGCATTGTCCAGTCCACCATCATTCATCCCCCTCTTCCACTTAAAATGCATGCATCTCAAAGAAGTCTCTGTTCTTTTTGAAAATATTCCCACTGCCACCCCTCCTGAATCTGACAACATAAATCTGTGGTTCATATATCACTGCAAAGAGCATCTGTGTCTTCCTCTCACCCACATATATAATCTGTGTCTGACCCAAATCATGCCACAGATTTGGAAAACTACTCTAATAAACCCTCCCCCAAAGCAAACCAACCCAAAAGATGCATCTCACTTCCATTCAATATCCATCTTCCCAATTCTGGGAAAACTTCTTGAGTTAGTCTACAACCAACACTCCCTCTATATCTGGCAGTACCACCTGTTCTCCTCCAAAGAACATGGATTCTGGCCTTGATGAAGTACTATGACAGCACTTTGGTCCCTAACTGATGACATAATTCTAAACTCTGATAGTAGCCTCCTTACAGGTGCCCTGTTTATTGGCCTGACAAATTCATTTGACCTCAGTGACCACTATCTTCTCCAAAACAAAGTAATTGAAATTGGTTTCAGTCCAGACACTGCTCCCTGGTTTAAAAACTTCCTTAATGACAGACACTTCAAAGTTAAAAAAAAGGATCCTCCCATTCAGAATTTGCACATTGTACCAAATGTGTATCCCAAGGATCCATTCTTGCCACCCTCCTCTTCTCCAAATTCATTAACAAACTTCCTTGTGCCCTCCCCCATCTACTACATATCCTCTATGCTGATGACATGATCATTTATCTATCAAGTTACTTTCACACCAACTTTCAATACCATCTCCCATCGGACTTACATGAGCTCCACCAATGTCTCATAAACTATTAACTACTTCTTAACTCCACCAAGACCAACACTATGGTTTTTGGGACGACACACAAAGATCACCCTTTTTCTATCCCAGCCAGCCAGGGCAGCCATTGGTAAAGGATTTCTCCTTTCTAAGTTTGAATATAGGCTCCCAGTTTTTGATTCTGCCTCCAAGAAAAATATTCCCACACTACAGACTGTCTCTAACCCCATCTGCTGATTCATTAGAAAATCACCACTCTGTGAGCATCACAGTATCACCCTAGAAAAAGCCAAATGGCTACTCAAAAAACAAAGATCTAACCTACTTTTAGGATGCCAACTCTATAAACTACTCCAACTCCACACATTTACTCCCCTTGCAGCTAAACTTCACAAAATACCTCCCCGTACAATGTGAGACATGACTCACAAGCCACACCAACTCTCATTACCCCTAGAACCAAACCCCACTGCACTGCACATGCTTTCTCCTCTCATGCACTTACTCTTTAGCAAGCTCTCCACATCATCATTAAGGAAACCAACACTTATTCCAAATTCAGAATGCAACTCAAAAAGCACATCTTCATCCAAGCCAAATGTTCCTGCTTCAGCACAGGACACATCACCTAACCTATCTCCTTTCTGAAGCTCTTCTCCTCTCTCAAGATTCACCGAAGATTGTCCCACTTTAGAAACTATTGTATATATTGTACATTACACTGTACTTGATTGTACATTTCACTCTGCTTGTTCACTAAAATGTAAATATACATTTTTTCTATGTAATTAGTCTGAACTACTCTGGTATTGCTTACATTTCTGTATTTTATGTTTGTGAAATGTTTTGTATTTCACCTGGGCTGAGCCTGAAATTGGACAATATTGATCAGTGCACTATCCTTATTAATAAATAAATAAATAAAATCACTTTAGCTAGTAGCTCTAGGAAATTCTCTTTCTGATGCCCTCCCTGTGGGAGAAATGAAAACACCTTGCTGAAGTTTCAAGGAGTTTATTCAGTTAAGTAGGTAGATGGATGAGTTTTTTTATAGCTGAAATATTCAGAAACAGGTACTTTTTGTCATGATTGGTGCACACTTTTTTTAAATGCATAATAGAAAAAAATGATCAAAGCTACAAATTAAAAGCATACTCTTTGCAAAAAACATAATTCAAAACAACCAGGAAGGTAAATCAAAGAACACATGCATGGTCCCAAAAATGTGTGTAGATGGCCAGTGTTTTGAAAACACATAATCTGCCATTGGGCAGATGCATTTTCAATGAGTGTGAGTTTGCATTTTCACTGAAAGTGAATTTCAAGGGAAGATAAGTTTATTGTTGCTCATGCTAAGTCTGTTTTCCACGTGCGAGTGTTTTGTTTAGCGAATAACTATCAGTGTTTGTGCTATAAAATTTGAAGTAAAAGTTTTAAATTTTAAATTAAATTAAATCTAAACCTCTGTAATAATTGCAAAAATAAAGGAAATACAATATACACACTAACAGGTTTCAACGGTATTTATGGTAAATGGGGAGAGACAGCCAAGAAATGGGACACTGGAATGGCTGTGGGAGGGGGTCACTGTTCCATTACCCTATCTAGAGCCCCAATTGACCATGATCCAGCCCTGAATTTAACTACAATACTCCTTATTTTAATGAGTCTATCAAGTGTGGTGCATGAGCACTTCTAGCAAACAGAAAATAATTCACTCAAGTTGATTTTCTTTGTATAAGGTAGTACTTAGTTTTTCATCTACAGTATAAATTTCTACATCTAGGTACGTATTCTGGATTTTTGTCTAATAAAGTAAACTTCAATCCAAAAATGTTATTCTGAAGATGCTCAAAAAATTACTCAAATTCTTGTTGACCTCCCAGCTGTAAAAAATAAATCAGCTATGTATCTCTTATAAAATACTACTGAATTTAAAAAATGTGGATCCTTACGCATGCATACATACATTTTGAAAAATAACAAGTATCAAATGTCATTGGTTTAAAATACTTTATAATATATATTTGTAATAATGATTATTTATATGAATTTCTCTGGGGTATTATTACAAAAAAGAAGCCTGATTTATTTTTAAATATACATTTTATAAAGGAGTTAATAATAAATTAACGGTTTACTACTGAAACATCGAACATCACAATGTAAACCTATCAAAAATGTGGTTTACATGATCGATGTTCACAACAGTAATTTTATAAAGGAGTTAATAATGCATTAACGGTTTACTGTTGAAACATCAAACATCACAATGTAAACCTATCAAAAATGCGGTTCACATAATCAATGTTCACAATCGTAAACAACATTAAAGATCAAACACCAAAGCATTCGAAGTTGAATTCTATTCCTGCACTCTGGTGTCCAAACTACAATGCACTGACAGTCATTTTTTGCAGGGGACCAAGCCCCCTGTACCTCTACATCCCCTGCCACTTATATATTCCAACTCCGAAATCGCACTTCAGTGTGGAAAAGGGTAAATCTCCCCATCCTCACTGTCCTGGTCTTCGGTCTTCTGGTGTCAACATTGTAACCGTCTCCCAAACGTTTTTCTGCATTCCAACTCCCGCACAACTAAATTTCACAAAGCCACATTCAACATAGTGATTGTAAACCAAATTAACAATGAAATTCTTGTTATAATTCCATAATTAATACTTAAAGTAATCTTATCTTTTTTTTGGATTTGATTAAATAGTTATAAGTGATATGAAAATGCATGTTTAAGAGCCAGTAGAAGGCTAAATAGCCACAGTGCTTGCTCACAATTATTTAAGTAAAAGTTAAATATTTATGCTCTGATTTGGGACTAAGTACTGAATTTTGAAGTTCTGAAGTCTGAATTTGGTCCCTGGTGGCATAAGTGATATAAAACTGTTTAACTCTATTATTTCCACAATTTCCAGTTAACTGACTGATCACTTATTTCAGTTTCTTGAAAGACAGCGGCTTTGTGGAGCTCATATATAAATCAGCGAAAGCAATGTTTCAATTCAGCATTCATTCTGTGGACTAATGCAATAGCCAAACAAAGTACTGGAGTAGAAGCAGATTTGGATAAGGAAAAATAGTTTTTTTATGGATTGACTGAATGATTTAAGAAGCAGTGAAGGAAGTAAAGCATTAACTAATTTGATGCTGCTACAATAATATTTGTTACATATGGTAATTCCCCAAGTACTTAGGAGTGATTAAGCCTCCTTTTCATTTGGCTCTAATTTTCAAAACGTTAAACATCACTGGCAGACTGTTTCTTCAAATTTCTTGTTAGAATTAGTTAGAATTCTGGTAGAGTATGATAAGTGGCAGATTTAATATCCACGAAGATTGACAGCCTTTTGGAAGTAACTGGGCAGTCTGTTCTGTAGATAGTATGGAATGATCAAAGGAGAAAATGAATTAACTTTTTACTAACTTACTGAAATTGGAAGAGAAACTGATAATGCAGAAATGATGTAAGTTGCAGAGTGATTTATGAGCATTTAAAGAAGGATGCTGGTTTCCTTGGGAGAAACCTTGGTACAAGTTATGTTGTACAGTGCATTCTGGGGAGGCATAGAACCAACATGGAGCCATGCAATGGGAAACAGATGTTGGCCTTTTCTTCTTTATTTTACATTTGTTAAATGGGAAATTCCAACTGGACCAGGTCCATTTTCAGCGGAGGCCCAGGGAGAAAAGCTCTGACATCAAGTTATACAAATACAGTACATCCAGCATACTACACAAAACAGGTTTCATCACGTATGCTGAGCACAGTAATATAACAAGAAATTAATAAAACACTCCAGGTAAAAGAAGATATAGAACATAGGTAAAAAGACAATGTCAGTTATACATTGGTAAGAGAAGAAAATATATCAAGTAAGATTCTACAGTTAAAAGTACCCTTTCAGGTGACCAAGCCCACAGGGGATCAGAGATCCAGCATGTGATCAGAGAGGAGTTTGGGGAGTTAATAGCAGTGTGGGTAGGGTTATGTGATACAATGGCATAACCAGGTACTAAGAAGATGCGATTTGAGGGAGTTTTTGAATATGGATGTGGTGGAGGGGGCAGTGAACACTGATAGGGGAAGGGAGTTCCAATTTCTGGCAATGGTGTGGGAGTAGAGCGCTTTCCCTGCATTATTGTTAGCCTTGGTGATGGAGAGGAGAGATTTTTCACTAGATCTTATTATAGGCGAAGGAATTGCACAGGATATACAACAGAGTACACAACAGAAATCAGCTCTGGTTTCAAATTAAATGATAAAGGATGATAATGTAAGTCAGAATAAAAAGGAGAATAGAAATCACGGAACTTGAGCTGGAATCAACAGAGTTTTCAATACAAGAACTTGTAATACAAGTGTTGTTGCTTCTTTATTTAATAATAAAATGGTCAATAAAAATTGGTCACTCTTTGTTTTGGGGGATTGTCAAGTTCTAGAGAGAACTGAGGGACAACCAGAAAGGGGACTAAAATTTATTCCTTCATAGGTAAGTACCAGGCTATTGGCCCTATGGCCTATATAAGCCTAGCCAAAAAGGTACCCTGGCTTTCACCACCCAAGAAAATTATTTTCCTCTCCCCCTGTCGAGCAGAGCCACAGAAGTGATCCCCGGGGTGAATTTCCTATTTCCCATCCAATCATCAAGATTTTTCTTGAAGAGTGCTAATGAGAAGCTTTGTTTGATATAGACAGATAGTTTGTTCCAGAGTATGGAAAGTCTCTGGGACAGGAATCTATCCCTCCAGCATGTCCTGTTTATTGTGTTGACAAGGTTTAGGTCCCTAGAGCGTGTAACTCAGTGGGATTTCTTTACATAGAGCATGTCCAACAGCTCTGAGTTTGACATAGCTTTGTATGTTAGGCAGAGATCGTCTCTGAGTAGGCGATATGCAATGGAGTAAAGCTGGAGTTTTTTGAGACGGTCTGCCTAGGGCATCTGTTTGAGGCTGGTAATCCTCTTTGTGGGGTATTTCTGCAGCCTTTCCAGCTGTTGCAGATGTCTTGTGAGGTACATACCAAAAGGGGCACTGTACTCTATAATGGGTCTAATGAGTGACGAGTAGAGGAGAACAATGACATCTTTTTTCCCTGGATGAGAAACCTTTTGTGATGAGGTGTGCCAAGTAGAAGGATTTCCTGACTACTGTGGCGATGTGATTATCAAAGGAGAGACTACAGTCCACCTGTGTCCCAAGGTCTCTTATCACAGTTTCAGTGTTAAGTTGACTACCGCCTATGTGGTAGTTCATGGTTACAGAGTTTTTATCAATGGGGATGACAATGCACTTTTAGGCATTGAGCTTGAGGCCATACCTTTGACACCAGGCATCTGTCTCAGTGAGGCCCTTTTGTAGGATGTCCATATCGTTAGGAGTTTCAATTATGGCTCCTAGTTTTCAGTCATCTGTGAACTTTTAGCCAAAGCCTTCTGTGCTAGCCTGTACTTCAGAGAAGTAGATACCAAACAGTGCTCTGCTTGATGTTAATGGGATGTTTGTTCCAGAGTATGGGAAGTCTCTAGGTTAGGAACCTGTCCCTCTAGCATGTTCTGTTTATTGTTGTAATGAGGTTTAGGTCCTTGGAGCATCTGGCATGAAGGGACTTGGATTTCTTTATGTGTAGCATATCTAGCAGCTCTGAGTCAGACATGGCTTTGTAAGTCAAGCAGAGATTGCCTCTAAGTAGGCGATACGAGACGGAGTACAGCTGGAGTTTTTTGAGTCTGTCCATATAGGGCATGTGTCTAAGGCCTACGATCCTCTTAGTGAGGTATTTTTGTGGCCTTTCCAGTTGTTGTAGGTGTCTAGTGAGGTACATACCAAACGGAGCATTGTATTCTATAACAGGTCTAATGTGGGATGAGTAGAGAGGGATTATGACCTCTTTCTTCCTGGATGAAAAACCTTTTGTAATGAGATGTGCCACATAAAAGGACTTTCTGACTACAGTGGCAATGTGGTTATCAAAAGAGAGGTTGCTGTCAACCTGTGTCCCCAGGTCTCTTATCACACCTTCAGTGTTTAGTGGACCTATGTGGTAGTTCACGGGCACCGAATTTTTCCCAAAGGGAATGACAAAGCATTTTTTGGCATTGCGCTTAAGGCCATGGTTCTGGCACCAGTCATTGGTGTCAGTGAGGCCTTTTTGTAGAATGTTTACATCGGCTGGAGAATCAGTAATGGCTCCCAGTTTGCAATCATCTGTGAACTTGGTCAGCCAGAGTCCCTTTGTGTTGGCTTGAACTTCAGAGAAGTAGATGACAAACAGGAGAGGACCTAGGACCAATCCCTGTGGGACACTACATGAAACTGGTCAGTAGTCAGATTTGGAGTCAGCTACTTTCACAGTGTGTGTTCTGTCAGTGAGCCAGTTGGCAACCCATCTTATGACATAGGGGTTTATGCCTAGTTTCGTGAGTCTATCTATGATTCCTGAGTGAGGAATGGTGTTGAAGGCCTTGGCAAGATATAGGTAGGCTGTGTGAACTACCTTGCCCTCATCCACAGCTCTGGAGACAGACTCAAAGAAGTCTATCAGGTTGAGCAGGCATGATCTACCTTTCATAAACCCAAACTGCATGGGCTCCAGAGTTTAGAGATTCCCTGTGTCTTTATTTATAAGGTCCATGATGATGCGCTCCATAGCCTTACATATCAGACTCATCAAACCAATGGGGCGGTAGTTCCCAGGGTCTGTAGTCATTTCCCCTTTGTGGAGTGGGATGACCATAGCAGTGCACCATTCAGTAGGAACAAAACCTGAAATGAGGCTGTGATTGAACAGGTTACTCAGGTGTGGTGCCAGTTCACTTTGTAATTCATGTAGAACACAGTCAGGGATATTATCAGATCCCATGGAAGCTGTATTCTTGGCTTTGGACAGTGCATTTTTTACCTGTGTAGCTGTGATAATAGGGACTTGGCATTCCTCAGGTATTGTGGTAGGCCCTTTAGGGGGTGAAAGGGGGGGTAAAGTTTGCACTGAACCTGTTGGCCAATATGTTGGCAATATCAGTTGGTTCTGGATATGTATTGCCATTATACTGTAACTCAGAGCAGATCTGAGTATTGCCATGTAGATTCTTGACATAACTACAGAATGCCCTGTGGTTGTCTTCAGAATCTGCATCAGTTTTGTTTTTATAGCTAGCTTTAGAGTATTTGATGATGGATCTCAGTTTTTTGCTGAGGCTAACAAGGGAGTTTTTCCAGTCGTGGGAATTCACCCTTTTCTGCAACAGTTTTCTTTCCTTCTGTTGTAGAGTTTGTTTATGGTGGGGGACCACCAGATTGGCTTCCTTTTTTTGGAGGAGAGTGTCTTGGTTCTGTTTGGTATGGCCCATTCCATGCACTTGTGTATGTGCTCATACAGTGTATTGGTATATGATTCAGCAGTCATGCACCTATTTTCCATTTGCATGGGTGTCGTGATGTTAGCCATCTCTGTTTTTAGAAGCCCAAAACTGGCTTTGCAGAAGTTTTTACGGTGGTTTCCTTTAGGTGGGGTGAGGGTGGGATGTGGAAATCCATGGTGATTGGCTTGTGGTCAGATCTGACCAGGGAGGAGTTGATTACTGGTGTAGAGCAACGGTCACCCATGTTAGTAACGACCAGGTCAAGGATGTTTCTACCCCTGGTAGGGTTAAGAATATGTTGGTCCAGGGCGTTGGAATTAATGAATTCCAGAAAACATTGAGCAAGTGTGTTGGTACACGAGTAAGTTTCCCAGTTAATGGAGGGGTAG
Source organism: Protopterus annectens (assembly GCF_019279795.1). Taxonomy (NCBI): domain Eukaryota; kingdom Metazoa; phylum Chordata; order Ceratodontiformes; family Protopteridae; genus Protopterus; species Protopterus annectens. The sequence continues at coordinate 201,099,318 of NC_056728.1, forward strand.
TTAAGTCTCCTAGTATAAGGGTATTGGGTTGTACCCTAATATTTTCCAGTGTGTTTAGGGATGTGGAGTGGGAGTCTTGGGACATGGTGGGGGATCTATAGCAGGCTACAACCTGGATTGCAGTTTTACCCAGTGTTAGTTGTACCTGAAATTTCTCTGATGCGTTATGTTGGGCTACTACTCTGGAGGTGTGCATATCCTTTATGAATATGGAGACACCACTGCCTTTAGTACTTTGGTCCAGGTTTAGGGGCCGAAAGGTGTGGTATGAATTACAGCCTGGTAGTGCTGGGGTGCTGTCCGGAGCCTTGAACCAGGTCTCGGTCACTACACAGATGTCGATGTTTTCCATTTTAAGGAGTGCATCGAGCAAGTGCATTTTGAGATTTAGACTTCTAGCACTGAGTAGCATAACCCTCAGATTTCATTTGCTTGTAGCTGTTATGGTGGTAATTTTGTTTTCAGGACATTGCCTAAAAAAGGCAGTATAGGGGTGGTGAGAGCCTTGGCCAGTATCTGGCATCCCTGTCAATCATGTCATCCCAGGCAGACAGATACTGGATCCCCTTAGAATGACACCAGAAACTTAGCCAATTATTGAAGTCAGTCATTTTCTGCTTGTACTGTGGTATCGTTCTGGGTGACAGTAGGATGCTACTCAGAGCTAGAGTCATACCTGCCTGGGCTACAAGATCTGAGAACTCCTCTATGTATCTTTTCATGTAGTCCAGGGAGGTATGTCTAAGGTCATTCACACCAACATGGACAATGACAGAGTCATATTTGTACCTGTTGTAGAGTGACCTAAGTGCATGCATTATTTGCAGATCCTGGCACCCGATAGGCAGCCAACTGTATCTTTCTCCTTATTCAACCTAGTGAGTGGGACATCAGTGTGCCTTACTATTGAGTCACCTATAACTAGTGTATTGGGTAAGTTGTTGTGCCTTATGGGCTTTGGTTGATTGGCACACTGTTTATGTGAGCTATGTGTCTCATGGTTTGTGCTGGGATGTGGTGGTTGTTTGCGTTTCTGCCTCGGAGGTCTCTGTTGTTTGGGCAGATTTTTTTTGAGAGCTTCTACAAAAGTAGGTGTGTGTTTTGTGTTACTATGTGAGGGTTGTGGTGGTGTACGTTCTGGCTTGATCTTACCACTCCCCACTCTATGTCTCTGGTAGGAGACCTATGCCATATCCACCCGACACTTACTGGGCTTAATGGTCAAGCCTGCCCTTTGCAGTCTCCCCATGACCTCCCTGATATGCTGAAGGTGCTCTTGCCAGGAATGGTTCTAGATGGCAATATCATCCAGCTAAGCAAGAGCATTCTCTCTTGCTCATGCTAGGATATGATCTACCAGCCTCTGGAAGGTCGCTGGGCATTTTACATGTGGAAGGACACCTTTGTGAACTCATATAATCCAAAAGGAGTCACAAAGGTTGACCTCTGTCCAGCAATAGGAGTCAGGGGCACCTGCCAGTAGTCCTTGGTAAGATCAATAGTGGTCAAATACTTAGTCCCACCCAGCTGCTCTAAGGCTTCATTTGTCCTAGGCATGCACTAAGCATCTGACACTGTGTGACTGCTTAGTTTTCTGTAGTCCACACAGAACCTGATGCTGCCATACTTCTTTGGTACCAGCACCACTGAGGACGCCCAGGGACTGCTGAACTCCTGGATTACCCCTAGTTCCAACATTTTCTGTATTTCTTCCCTCAGAGTCTGTTTGACTCTCTCAGGCATTCTGTAAGGGGCCTGCTTAATAGGCCTTTGGAGTCCTGTATCCACATGATGCTGCACCAGGTGGGTGCACCCTGCTTTCCCAGTGAACATGCCCTCAAACTCCTGTAACACTGCTCGGATTTCTCAAACCTGGGTAGGGGATAGCTGCTGGGACATTGCTACCCCTTCCACTGATGTGTCAGTCTGAGCCTCATTAAGAAGATCAGTCACCAGATCTCCCTCAGACTCCTCCTGCCACCTACTGCAAATACTCAGCACAAGGGCCTCCCTATCATGGTATGGCTTCATCATGTTAAACTTCATCCAGTTTGTGCCCCTGCCTCCTGCCTAGCAGGTTTACCATGTAGTTAATATCACTGACCCACCTTACCACTTTGAAGGGTCCTTCCCAAGCTGCCTGCAGCTTATTGTGTCTGACAGGAATGATCACCATAATCTGCTGTCCCACAGCATACTCTCGGGCTCAAGCATTCCAGTTATACCAGGCCTTTTTTTACTGTTGAGCTCCTGCCAGGTTCTTCTGGGCCAAGCCCATAAGCTCCCTAAACCTTGTGCTGAAGTTTAGGACATATGCCACAACAGATGCCTTGTGGGATTCACACTCACCCTCCCACTCATCACGAATCAAATCCAAGGGCCCCCCTCACCCTATGGCCATACAGCAACTCAAAGGGTGAAAAACCTGTGAATTTCTGGGTTACCTCTCTGCAAGCAAACAGCAGATGGGGCAAATATTTCCCCCAGTCTCTCTTAAAATGGTCTGCAAATGCCCTTAGCATGGTCTTTAGGGTAGAATTTAACCTCTCCACAAGACAATTATTCTGGGGGGGTGGGGGGGGGGTGGGAGGTGATCTTTAGGTGCATCACCCCACCGTGCTGCCATGGATAAGCCAGTAGGTTTGACAGGAAATTGGCACCTCTGTCAGTCAATATTTCTCTCAGGAAACCTATCTTGCTAAAAATATCTAACAAACCATTTGCCACCTTCTCTGCCTCAGTGGAGGACAGAGCCACCACCTGAGGGTATCTAGTAGCATAATCTACTACCACTAGGATATATTTTTTCCCTGTGGAACTTGGGGTATTCAGAGGCCCCTACAATATCCATACCTACCCTCTGAAATGGCTCCTCGATCACAGGCAAAGGCATCAAAGGTGCTTTGATCTTGTCTCCTGCCTTGCCTACTTTTTGGCACTGCTCACAGGTCCTGCAGTACCGTGTTAGATCCCTTGCAATCCAAGGCCAATAAAAGTTCTGCATAATATGTCTCTTGGTATTCATTCCCTATCATAACATTGTCAGGGATATCCTCAACCACATCTACTTGCTTGCTTCCTTTTCCACCCTCCCAGTCAAGGTGAACCCTGGCCAAAGGTATTTGGAATGGGGTCCCTTCTAAAGCACTGACTGGAGTGGACTGCCCAAGCAAGTACTGCTCCTCTTTAAGTACTGCAGGCTTCACAATGGTTATGTCAGAGGCTCTGTCCCTCTTAGCAGTGGCCTGTTTTCCATCCACTAAGATAGCATATAAGCTCTGGTGATAGTTTGGTAGCCTTGTTGTCTCCAGACAGCTTACCACTGGCATGCTGTTATTCCCACTTGCTGGCTCCCCCACCTTTTGTTCCCCACCTTGCCTCCATGTACATCTATATGCAACATGGCCCCATTGGTTACATTTAAAACATTTAACCCTTGATTCTGGCCGTGTATCTTTACTAGTGGCTTCCCCTGTTACTGGTGGACTCTGCTGGAGTGGTTTAGGCTGCCCACCATGGGTTCCCTTGTATCCATGTGCAGCACTAGGTATCCCTTTCTTGTGCAGTGGTGCCCTGCTTGCTAAGTAGAGATCCCCTTTTCTCACCAGCTAATCTGCAGAGTTATACTCCTAGTCTGCCAACCAGATTCTCATGTCCTCAGGCAAGGTCCAGCTAGTTAGTTACAAAACTCCAGCTAGTTATGCTGGCATATGTTACACATGCACTACCTACTGTTTCTGGCATAGCTGGCACTGCCTCACATGATCACAAAGCTAATTTAAAAGGTCAGACACATTTTATTCCCCCATTTATGAATAAATCAGCCTTCATTTACCATAACATCACAAAAGTAGAGTTTACTAGATATTGTAATAAATGCTATAGCTATGCATTTGATTATAATTTAGAAAAACAGGAATGGCAAAGTATGAAACAATTACAAGAAAATGTAATATAATTATTAAACCTGCTGATAAAGGGGGGTAATACTGTTTTAATGACTAAGCAACATTTTTTTAACAACGTGTTACAACTTATTAAAAAAATAAGAGTATGTCAGGTTGTATTTTAATCCATTGAATATGATATTAATGGACACAAATAGAAGTCATGGTGAAATTGAATGTTTAAAAACAAAAAGGCGTACGGCATTCTATCAAACCAGGAGCCAAAGAAAACTGCTGCAAGAGCTCACCAGGCAGTAGTTTCCAACCAGGTAGCCAGCAATAAAATCCAAAAAGGTGTCCAAACTAATACTGACCATGATTAATATAAGCCAATAAAAAGACCATAACAATTTAGTAAAAGATTTAGCGCTTTCTTCCCATAAACTGGAACTTCTTCAGAATAAGTATCAGAATTACCTCTTTTCCTTAAATAATTGCTGTTTTTCTTTGTTTCCTGGTGAAATGTGATATTATTACTGAAAAAATGGGAGAGCAATTGTTTTTACTGCAACCAAAACTGCCCCTATTCTATGAATTACCAAAAGAGCATGAAAGTATGTTTCTCCACCTGGTAGGCCTATTGTCTCCCAGGTGGGTAGTCAAATGGAAAAGGTAGGAACTGTTTTAGATCTATTGTTGCAACCTCATGTGAAGCTAATAAATTCATATGTGAATTATTCCACACGTTTTTCCAAATGTTGAAGGATGTGCAATAGTAACAAGGCTATGTTTTTGTTATTATTGATGTCTGAAGTTTATACTCTTCGGTACAACATAATTTGGGTTTGAAAGCTATAGAATATTTTTACAGAAGGAAGTAGTCCCTTTGATAGGGTTTTTTTACACAATAATTTTCTGTTATGCAGGGAATATTTTAAACATTTGTAAAAGCTATGGGGGCTAAGTTTGTTCCTTAATATGATAATTTATTCATGGGGTAGTTTGATGGAAAGGTATTGTATAAGGATCCATATTTTTTTAATTCAATAGTATTTTATAACTGATACATAGATTTATTTTTACAGTTGGGGGTTCAACAAGAATTTTTTTAGATATTTCAGAATAACATTTTTGGATTGTTTACTTTTTAAAGGCAAAAATTCAGAATATAATATCTAGATGTAGAAATGTATACTGCAGATGGACAATTATATACTGCCTTATACAAAGAAAAACAACTTGAGTGACTTATTTTTTGTTTGCTAGCAGTGGCCATTTAATAGAGTCATTAACATGCAAAGAATTCTTATGGGTAAACTCATTATGTTCTTAACAGGATGGGTTTATGAGAACAGAACAATATGCTGATAAATATATCAAAAACTAAGCCTACAAGATTTCAGAGACATAAACTGAAAGGTAAATATTTAATACAGTACACGGTGATTGAAACTGTATATTCATTTATGGACCTGGTAATATGAGTAGATCCAGCTTTTAGTTTTTCTAATCATATCAGCCAGTTAGTTAATGATAATTATAGAACTATAGGTTGTACAAAAAAAGTATAAAGTGTAGGAAATCGGAAATGATGAAGTCATTGTTTGTTAGTTACATTAGACCCAAACTTGAGTATGGAATAACAATATGGGAACCTTATAAGAAAGCAGGCATGAGTAAACTGGAAGGAGTACAGCAGACATATACCAAGGGCATCCATGGATGTGAACATTTAAGTTATTATGAAAGACTAAAATATCTGAACTTGTATCTCTTATAGATATCAAAGAAGAGCTCTTATCCAGGTATATAGGATATTTAGAGACAACTACCTCTGGGAATGTTTGGGGTTATCAAAAAGTAGTAGAGAATCATCAGAAACGTATGTAGAAGATTTTACAGGAATGAGAAGTGTACTAATTGGCTCTGTGAAAGAGAAGTTGATGCATAAAACAGGTTACATTAAAGCAAGGACTAGTTTAGGTATTTTTAAGAATGGCCTGGACACTTATTATAGAAGCAAAAGTTTTGATATATTGGCAGGCTAGAAGGGCATTAATGCCCATGTTTGACATATTTGTATGTATGTATGTATGCATCAAAAGAAGTGGTAAAAAGTTTGAGAAATATAGGTTATGAGGAAGAACTTTTACAATCATATTTGTACAAGGTTATGTGTGAAATTAAGAACAGAAAAGTAGTTAAAGTAAAAGAGTTAGTGAGAATGAGGTTAAAGAAGTTTATTTTATTATACAATATGCACCTTTGTATAGGGAACAGTTAAACTGTTAAAGGAACATTGGAATATTATAATGGCAGATGAAATTTTGGCCAAAAAGTTGCACTGCACCTTAAAATGCTTTCAAGAATGCCCCTAGCCTCATGGATTTTATTTATGTATTTATTTTATTTTATTTTACATTTGTTGACTGGGCTAGTCTATCTGGATATATGTTCATTTTCAATAGAGGCCTGGGGAGATAAGCTCCAACTAAGATTGATTAATATATTAAATGTTTAACTTGACGTGTAGAGTACATATACAGAAGTTGTTTTACAGATAATTACATAACATTTCAACAGTTGAATACACTAAATTATTACAGAACATTAGATAAGTTTGTTAAAAACTCTTTTCCCAAGGAAATATCATTTTTTTTTTTTGCTAATTTAGGATAGAATAGGCACTGATATGTACAAGTCCTTAATAGTACAAGTAGAAGATAATAAGTCATAGCTCATCAGAGGATGATAACAATCATATTTTGGATTAGTCTGGGTTTGTACAGGGGCACAACCAGTGTATATTCAGGTAAAGTTTTATTTTTTGTTTGAATAGTGGTAATGAGGGCAGTGATGTCAGTTCATTGGAAGTTGGTTCGTTTTTTTCCAACAGCATTAGAGAACAAAGAGCTACCAGCAGTATTGTTGGCTTTACTTGTGGATACTAGTAATTTATTAGATGAGCGTAATGTCTTAAGGTTTTTATATGGGGTAAAAAGGCTTGAAAGTATTGGAGTTGGTTGGAAGAGGATTTTGTGGGCAATGGTGAGTTGGTTATAATGGAGATGATTTTGTAGCTCTAGCCAGCCTAGTTGTTTTAGATTATGACAGTGGTGGGTCCTGAAAGAGGAGGCTGTGGCAAATCTGGCAATGCTATTATAAGTGTTTGACAGCTTGTTGAGGTTGCTTTTTGTCAGATTTGTGTATATGGATGAAGCATAGAGAAGTGTGAAGATTAAATGGGTGTGGGCAATAGAAGTTCTGGCTTGTGGATTAAGGAATAGTTTAATCCTATAAAGGGAGCCCAGTTTCCTATTAGCAGTTTTAATAGTGTTGTTAATGTGAGTTTCATAAGTAAGGTTGTTACCTATTGTTATTTCTAGAGGTTTAGTTGTTTAATCTGGAGATATCAGAGTACCATTATTAGAATGGTCATAGAAGTCTATTGGGGTGGATTTGCGGGTAGGTATGAAGAGTAAAAGTTTTGTCTTTTTGGGGTTCAAGAGGAGGCAGCAATGTAAAAACAGTTTTCTACTATGGTAAACATTTTCTGGGTTAAGGACTGCAGTTCAGATGAAGAATTAGCTGAGCAGATTATTGTAGAATATATAGGTACATACCAATGTTAGACAGATTATTGAGCATGAATCTTATAAAGGTTGCAGTATTTGCAAATATAGGAATGAGGCATCTAGTTATATTATAACTGGAGTTAAGTTTCCCAATTAAAGTTTCTGACTCCTATGTCAAGGCAGTAATATATTGTTTGAAGCATCCCTGCAATAAATATTAGGACAAACCAATTTTCAAGTTAGGGAACATATTTTGAAACACCTTAGGGACATTCGCAGTAAGTCTCATAAGAGCCTTTTTGCCATAAAGTTTGAAAGAATATGCTTCAAATTACACACACACACACACACACACACACACACACACAAATGCAATTGTTATTATTTATATATTTATTTGTCTGAGGTATTGTTACAAAAAGAAGCCGGGTGTAGTTTTAAATATAAAGGACTTAATGTTTTAGTAATGAAATACTTGTCATAATTGCATAATTAATAGTTAATGTAATCCTATTCAGTCTTTTGGATTTGATTTAATATTTATTAGTGATATGAAAAATGCATGTTTAAGAACCACTAAAAGGCTTCATAGCCAAGTTGCTTGTTCATGATTATTTAAAAAAAGTTATGCATTTATGCTCTGATTTGGAATAAGCATTGAATTTTAAAGTTTTGAAGTTTGAATTAGGTCCCTATTGGGATAAGTGATATCAAATTAAAACTATATCTGTCCTGGAATATTATATCCCATCTTCCTGGAAATTCCCTGTATCCCATCCAGACATAAAGTTAGGAACTCTGTTCATTTGTACAACTACCTTCCCATTACTATTATACCTTCCCTGCCCCAAAATATTGGAAAATGTGTTTAAACACAGTTCTCAATATGCTTTATAACCTTCTCTCTTCAAATCAACATGGCTTTCTTCCCAGATGCAATACAAGCAGAACTCTACTCAGCTTTTTTAAATACCATAAACTGTAATAGAAATTAAGGTAAACTGTTTTCCTCTTTGATTTTGAACCTACCAAAACATTCAATGCCATCTCCCACATAAGCTTCTCAGGACAAACCCTTTAATCTGGACTTCTCTAAATCATGTATCATCTGGTTTCATACCAGCCTGTCCAATTCCAATCAGTCAAATGTCAGAATGAGTACTCTGACTTCTTTCCTTCCTTCCTGTTTCCATCAGAGTGCCCTAAAGATCCACACTAAAGCCCATAATTGTTTAATATATTCAGAAATGATCTGCAACTCTCCTGCCAAATATACTTACAATTGAGCATTTATCTCTTTGGCTCCTACCCTAGCAGAACTTCAGGAACTAACCCAGGAATCTTCTTCCTTTATAGAATCTTGGCTGAAAAACTCCCAGCTACTACTCATTTCTGAAAAAAACAAACCAAAACAAAACTACTGCTATTAACACCAAAACTTCACTCCAACGCAGAATACCCTTCACTATCACATCATCTAATAACAAGAAAATTGAACTAGTCTGAAACACAAAACAATTATGTTTTGTAATTAATAAGTGGAGATTTCATCTCCACATTCAATCTGCTGTTAAAAAACATGTACAACATGTGCAGTAAAGAAACACCCCCTTTTCTTATAAACAGTGACAGAAAAACCTTTTTCTCAGCCAACCTACTTTCTGTCCTCTTACAAGTCTATAATTACATATCTGCAGTCTACTCAAAACTAAGCTTAAGCAACACTGTAATACAACAGAAAAACTTGCAGCTAACCTCCAGTTGAAGATCCATCTCTCCTTAGCCTTTAGGCACCTTAACTGGTAGAAACACCCAATTACTTCTCTTGCCCTCATTATAGACCACTCAGATAAATGCACATCATTCTAACCTTCAGTTATGGTCCACAAATAAAGCCATGTGCTCCCAAGACAAAATCCTTTTCCCTTCCACTATATATCACAATGCAGCTGGGGATGCTCTTTACTTAAAACTATGACAACAAAACATGTAACACTATTCCTTTTCCACTGAGGCTAACTGAAAACCTTCAGAAGTTTAAAATGTACCTCCAGAAATACCTGAAAACATCTTGGCTGTGTCCATGCACATTACCACCTGGTTAATTTCATAAATATTCCTACTTCAGTTTCACTGCTTATATCTTACTTTTAATTTCAAGCTCCACATTCACTAATCCATATGATGCTACCTGACTGACAGTCACTTCTACTGCAATAATAATGTTCTGTCCATGAGTTAATTTTCGGAGATCACCCCCCCACTCCAAATCACACAGCTCCCTCCTCCAAGTCAACTCTTGGGCTAGCAAAGTGTACTGTACAAATGTTTCTGTACATCCCTCTGATTTATATCATTTTTACTTTGTAGTTGTGTCAACATTCCCTTCTATTTTCTTACTGTCTGCAGTGCTCCTTTTGACTCTTCTTTCTTCTCTAACTCCTGTCACGTCATTATTCATACTTAGTCACATGACTCAGGGGTGACTACATTGCGCACTCCCTTGATATATTATAAGCTTGAGCTTGAAGTTATTTGTTTGACTTCATTTTATCTTCTTATCTGGATATACTTTTATGCTGTATATTTAGATACTTAGTACTGTATTTCTTTATTCACATTTTACATTCTTTTTTTTTAGAAGCTTAGTTCACATTGCCACATCTTTCTGCTGTATAAAGACTATGTTTTTAATTGTACAGTGACATTTGATGCAGTTTTCGTTCTTTGTAAATGGTAAAAATCTGGACTGACCATACAACTGGTCATTACTGATCAGCGCACTACCCCAGTAAACAAATATAACTAATTAAATAAATGAATTAATAAAATGACATTATTATGCATTTTTCATTATTTTGCTTGCATTTTATATGCTTTGTATCTTTTTGGAGCTTTTCTATCCAGGCCACTGCTGTTTTTTTTTTTTTTTTTAACCAAGTCAGAAGTTCCCAATAAACAAATGCAAATAGTTTCCCTTGTGCATCTCTGGAGGTCAGCATCAGGCATGCTATTTGTGATGTAAGTGGAGTTACACAGAAGTCTTATGCTATAGCATGTCACTCACTTAGGACATGGATTGCTTGCAAGTAGTCACAGTAACATCCAGTGCATGAGGGAGGGACAGACAGACGGGAAAAGCAGCTTTGTATTTTGATCTACTAATATGCTTGTGTCCAGATTGTGATCAGTTATTTGCTTGGATACCCTGGGGGGCTTTGCACTGGTTGATGTGTCATTTCATAGGTTACTTCTAAGTAGTAGACAGGATAGCTCATCTGTTGCATAGCCAGTAAACTTCTAACTACTTGCTACCACTTTCTATAAGGGATTGTTTAGCTACACTTGGAGCATATTTATGGTTACTCATCCATTCTTTTAGGTTGTGTTTGAATAGGATTAGGGAGCTATTTTGTTTAATGTGAAGGGGAAGTCTGTTATACAGAATTCTTTGGGGACGCTATCTATCCCACCAACAAGCTCTGTTTATGTTGTAGTGAAGGTTTAGGTCTCTTGTGTGGGTTTCATGATGTTATATACTTTGCAAACATGTAAGAGGTCACACAGGACAGGGTCATTTCAGGTCTTGCAGGCTAGGTAGTCATCACAGTATAGGAGTTTCTATAAGTTAACAAAGAAGGATGTAGAATTAACATTTTCAGTGCAGGTTATGGAACTCAGGCACTTGATTTCTTAGTGTGTAAAAATATCATGATTTTTCAAGTTGAATTGTGTTTAGACAGGTGCATGCCAAAAGGAGCATTATGTTCTATTAGAGGCCTAATCACCCTTTCAGAGACTTGACATTCATTACAAATTTATAATCATGTGCAAACTTAGTTGGCCAAAGATCTTTTATATCAGGTTTGGCACCGGAGAAGTAACCAGTAGTAACATTTTAGAGGAAAGCCTGCCTCAGTCCTAATTTGTTCAGTCCTGTCTGTAACCCAGTTTTGCTTTCCAGTGGGTTACATAAATGGTCTACATTTACTTTGGATAGTTTATCTATAATGCCAGAGTGTGGAATGGTACTGAAGGCTTTAATCAGATCAAACTATGCTGTGTGCGTGTTTGCTTTCATTCAATGCTTCAGTGACTTCTTAAAAGAAGTCAACTAAGTTAAGCAGGCAAGATCTGCCCCTCACAAAGCCAGACTCATTTGGATTGTGGATCTGCAAGCTGCAAATATCTTTATTTATGAGTTCCATAATGACAAGTTCCATTACCTTGCAGATAAGGCTGATAAGGTTGATAACTGTTGTGGAGAGGAATGCCACAGCTGTTATCTATGCCTCTGGCATGAAACTGCTGGAGAAGATAAGGCTGAAAAGATTCAAGACTGACTTTTTTGATGTGTTCACTGGCCATACACATAGATTATTAGGGTAGAAAGCAGATCATTCCAGTTTCCACCCTAGCAGGAACACTGTGCATACAGAAACTCCTTATTTAAGGTCACTAGGAAGATACCCAGGTTGGATGCCACCTTATGATGTGGAGTGTTAGTGGATTAGGGTCTGCATATAAAATGAGTGTGATTGTGGTGCTCCTGTAAATGTTAGCACCTAAGTGGCTATATTACAGAATATCATACTTATGAACAGAGTTTTTACAGTTGCTCCTGGGGGCATGGCAGGAATGGGGGCTTCTTAGCTGTTAGTCCTATATCATCTTTTTACTGAAATGCTGCCATTAGTAAGCCACAATTTGGGGTGGGAAATGTATAACTCCATAAAGACCAACATGGTAGTTTTCTTGTTTTGAAGGTATATACAACCCGCAAAAAGTCGTTATTAACAATTGTTATAGGCCTAATGAGGATGAAGGCTTAAATGCTTGCTTCATTTTATGGCAACTTTTAAATACAATGTTAATCACTGTTAATGTCTTTTGGGTGCTAGAGTTTGTGATTCTGCTGCCATACGAAAACTTTGTAACACAGAACAGTTTGGATGGGTCATTGTACATGCAGAAGTAAATATTCTAAAGCATTTTGGTCTGTATAAGCTTAAGAAAAGTTTGGTTCATGTTTATAATGTTATAGGTGACTCTGTGTTAATATCAGTTTTGAGAAGTCCTTTTATCACCTGCTTTGTCTAGTGTTTTATTTATCATTTAATTCTTTTAAAGTAACTGCTAGTTAAGATGCAGGTGTTTTAAGCAGAAGTTGGGGTCTTCCTTTGTTGTACATTTATGGCAGGTCAGGATAATTTTTCAAATGATGGCATTCATTTTTGCTATGCGTGAATTAAGCATTACTTTAAGAAGCTCATGAATCATTTCTCATTTTTGTTCATTCTTCAATAGGCCTGTATTTTACATGAACATTAAAAATATTTTAGATTTCAAAGTACTCAACTTATTAATGCACAAAGTCTAAGAAATACACTGTATGAATTTAGTACCATTTTGCTTAATAATTACATGATGTCTGTATTGTGTAGCATAGTGACTGATGACCATGAAGAAAACTAAGCTGGCCATGGTACTACATCTGCTGTTTATGTTGCTTTCACTAAAGCATGTTTTATAAAACAGAACTGCACAGTCTGTGAGTTATACAGAATAGGTAAGCAAACCTGAGAGAGCCTCTCCATAGTAACCAATTAAGAGCAGGTCCATATTAGAGGATAAGAGAGTCAGAACCTATGGAGATTAGATTAGATTCCTGACTTCTGGGTTGAGAAAGAAGCTGAAGAGGAGTGTTCAGTGAACTGTGTGAAGGTGCTCCTGAAATCTGAATGCTGGAAGGTATTCCTGACATCTAAAATGGATAGGAAGTCCCCCTGTCTCTGTGGTAAAGCCTGGTGAAAGTACTACAGAGTGTAAGTATTGTCTGCTATGAAAATATGACAAACTTTGTATGAAGGAATACAGTAAATGTGAATTGTGAATATTCATGAAGTCTGAAAGGAATAGGAACTAAAAGAATTGTTCTTGTCTCGTGGTAGAGCTTGTCAGAAGTAGTACTGATTGGTTACATATTATTTTTATTGAAGACACTTGCAGGAAGGTATACTGCAACTGTGATTTATAAATAACTCTAAGTCTAAAATGTGCAGGAATTATTGCATCTCTAAGGTAAAAACTCAAAAACAAGGCTCGCCCAGCTCTCCCATAGATAACAATGGCTCAGGAGCCAGGAACACTAGAATAATAGGTACATCAAAAGTATTTCAAAGGAATTAAACATTTTTTCTCATAAAAAGTTAAGCACTTTTGTCCCTGCCTGAACCAGGACTTCATCAGTACAAACAATCATTAAAACACAATGAGTTATCGAACAAATTAGCCATATGTCATAAATCAACCAGTGAGACACATAATCAAATCACAGCCTTGAATGGGGTTTCTGAAGACTCAGAAATTTATAAACATCTGATAAAGATATTTGATGAATGTGGTATTAAAATTATCCATGTTATCATTAAGAATAATGAAAATCAAACGGAGAAATTGCTTAAAGATATTTATAACATTGATTTTATATTAAAAAAGATTTACTGTTTACTGTTAGGTCGAATGACTATCACTGCTTATTTAAGTTGATAAAGGCATTGTTAAGATTAAGAATAGGAAAATTAATAAATTGTTGAGGGATAGAAAAGAATATTCGAAGAGCTACAGCTTATGTTAAACCTCCTAAAAAGAATAAACATTATTCATATTATAATAATAGACTTATGCCTGAGGAACAGTCAATAAATAATGTAATACTGTTACCTAGGAAGGTTGTTGTTGTGTCTTTCGGCTTTTCCCGGTTAGGGGTCACCACAGCGGAACTCCGATCCGCTAATTATTGGTAGTTGATTTTTACGTGCCGAGTTACCAGCCCTTATGCACAACCTTCAACAAAGGTACGCCCATTCACCCATGTCTCCACGCAGAATTTAGGAAGCAGGTAGATCTAAGGAACATCCCCTGGCAGGGTTTATTGGCAAGATTTTTGTATAATGATATATTTTGTTAGGGATTCTTGGGACTTCCTTGGTTATATTAAAAATGAGTTATACAATAGTTAATATTTTTTGTCAACAGTGGATGCTGTGGATTTATTCTGTTGTATTCACCACAATTTTGGACTTTCTTGGCTTACAGAAACATTAATCAAGTGTTAACTTTTAAATAACAATGACGTTAACATTTTAGGGGATCTTATGGAAATGGACTTTAACATAATTACATTTATTTTGAAAGCAAATATTTATATGTTAACTTGATTTTGTGGTATTGGGAGCAAAATATAGCATTTAAATCAAAACATATGGCATGCATAGTATTGTTTTTAAGATTTTTGTATGATATTTTTATTCTTTGGAATGGTGATATTTTATTTTTAGATGATTTTTATTTGTTTTTTTTAAATATAACTACTGAATTCTTAAGATTTACCTATGCTTGGTCCAGGGAATGTACTAACTATTTAGACATAATTTCAAAAGATTTTGAACAGAATAGATTCACGTCCAATATATATATATATATATATATATATATATATATATATATATATATATATATATATGGGTCTACATGAGTTGGCCGAAAGACCAGAAGATCAAAATCCGGAATGCCGAGACGAAAACAACGAAAGCGCAGAACACCGAAAAGTGCGAAATTCAAAATCCCGATGTTACGGGAGTTTGAATTAGCACTTTTCGTGTTCTGCTGTAGGTTAGTGTGTGTGTGTGAGTGTATTTGTTAGGGGAAATGCTGTGTGTCAGTGTGTGTTGTGACTATGTGTGTGTGTGTGTGTGTGTGTGTGTGTGTGTGTGTGTGTGTGTGTGTGTGTGTGTGCGTATGTGTGTGTGTGTGTATGTGTGTGTGTGTGTGTGAGGGACTGTACTGTGTGGGTGTGTGTTTGCCTTGTGTGTCTGTTTGTGCAATCTCGGAGTTAAATATTAAAGTAGGGGGTGTGGGGGGCACCAGGGGGGGCTTGACCCTGCCTATCATTAGTGTTGGGTGTTTTGTTTAGTAGTGTGGGGCAGTTGTGTGTGTGTTTTTGTGTGTTATGTATGTTTTGTAAACTTGCGTGTTTTCGGTGTTCTGGGGTTTTGTTGTTTTTGTCTCGGTGTTCTGCGTTTTGTTCTTCTGGTCTTTCGTTGTTACGAAGTAGACATATATATATTATATATATATATATATATATATATATATATATATATATATATGAAATCAACTTTTTCTAACAATTTGCATTGTAAATGCATTATTAATGTTACTATCCCCTTAAACAGAAGAAAAGTATTGTTAATGGGCAAATGGCTTGTTTGGCCTGGATAATCTCTGAAGATTATGACTTTCCAAAAGAAATAGATAAATTACTTCAGATGTTCTTTGTGAGGAGATATCCTAAGAAAATGTTTCTAGAAGTGAAAGATGAAATTTTCAAACACAGGAAGGATAAATTTACACCTTTAATGGGAGAGGAGTTAACTGATTTTGGAAATAAAAAAGTTAGAGATGAAAATAATTATGACAAATCTATGGTAATATATTTACTTCTCATCCAAATTTTATCAAATATCCTGTAATTAATAAGCGGAAGTGATGGTGATATTATCAAGGTATTAGGGGATGGCCAGCACTTTGTTTTTTAAATATATTCTAATATTAAAGAAAAGTTAGAAATATGTAATTTGAAATAATCCACTAATTTTGGCTTTAACACTAGTATGAAAAAGGTTGGTACCAGAAGGTATGGATGCTGTATGCAATGTAGGTACATTTATGAAGGGGAAAGTGTTTTATTAACCTCTAGCACATGTACTTTTAGGTTCAACTCGAACTTTGATTGTAAGACAAAAGGTGTAGTTTATTTAGCATTTTGTGATCATTGCCATTGTTGTCACACAGGGAAAACTGAGTGTAAGCTAAAAAAAGAGGATTTATAAGCATTATAATGACATTAGTGTATGTAATTTGAATAATGCTTTATATAAACAATACAATTAATTGCAATCTTAATAAAATATTAGTTGTTTGTTTTAGAGCAAGGTCTTGGAAATCCAATAGGTGGCCCATGGGAAAATAAATTAGAATGTTGTCAATTGTTATGCCTAGTGAGTTTCCTATGCTGAATGAGGCTGTAGCCTTAGTTTGCTTACGTTGCAAACAACTAAATTGTAATAAGATCTGGCAAAAATGGGCATCACAATGTTTATTTTTTTATTTTATCTCAGCATTTATTCATTTTAACTTGTCTTATATGTTGAGAAAATTTTCAGTAGATGTTATGATTTGATTATGTGTCTCATTGGTTGATTTATGGTGTGTGGCTAATTCATTTGTTATATAATTCATTGTGTTTTAATAATTGTTAGTTCTGATGAAGTCCCTTGGCTCATGTAAGGACAAAAGCTTTTAACTTTTCATGGAATAAAAATTTTCATTTCTTTAAAATACTTTTGATGGGCCAGTTATTCTAGTGTTCCTGTCTCCTAAACTATTTGCTATGTGAGAACTGGGTGAGCCTTGTTTTTAAATGTTTGGTTTTGAGGCTTAGCTCTCATTGTTTTGGTTTTGCATCTCTGAGGTACAGTCTGTTGAAAATATTTATTTATTTAGTTTGCTTACCAGGATGGTACACTGATCACAGCAGACCATTTGCAGGCACAGTTGGTCAGTATTAGTGACTAAGTACTTATTGCACTGTAAAATCTTTTATGAAGGAATACTGCAGCTGTGAACTAGAGTCTGAAAAGACTGTTGTGAATGGACTGGATTTTTTTCCTGTTATTCCCATGTTTTGCTGCAATAAAGCACTTTTTATCCCTATAAATTATTCCTGCAAATAATCCATCCCTGGGATTCAGAAACATTTCCTGCATAATGGTAAGTGAATTTGTGTGACAAGCCCACGGCTTGTATAGCATGCACATGGTGATATAATTAGATGGTAATGAGCAACCATAGTAAAATGAGTGTCTCTGTGAATGCACGAGGGTGAAAAAAATGCAAAGCAATTCAGAAATGTGAGAGAGAGTGTGTGTGTGTGTGTGTGTGTGTGTGTGTGTGTGTGTGTGTGTGTGTGTGTGTGTGTGTGTGTCTGCATGTGTGTGTGTGTGTGTGTGTGTGCATGTGTGTGTATTTGTGTGTGTGTGTGTGTGTGTGTGTGTGTGTGTGTGTGTGTGTGTGTGTGTGTGTGTGTGTGTGTGTGTGTGTGTGTATAGACAGATACCATGACCACAGGTAACCATAGCTCCAGAGTACATGAGTGCAGTAAAATCCTGGAGATGAATCAAGGAAAAATGTATGAAGCATTATCAAGCATGTATACGCCACAGGTGGTAGTCACAGAGTTACCAAGCATGTACACACCACAGGTTGTACTCACTGCTGGTAGTCTCAGCATTACCAAGCGTGTATACACCACAGGTTGCACTTGCTGCTGGTAGTCGCAGCATTCCACATCATCATGATCAGTGTCAGGTGTAGTATATGACAGAAGAATGCCAAAGCAAGAGTACAAAACAGTAGTGTGAATGTGCAGAAAAGATGAGCTGTGTCTGATACCTAGAACTGGAACACAGTGCTCTGCAGTGGTTAGTGTGGAGACTCATTTGGGGACCTGGAGTGAAGCATATAGTCCAGTCCCGGGTTTGGAACCTGTTCACAGTGTACCCTTAGGAAAACTGTGTATTTCTATCTCTGTTTTTAGTGACACTCCCTTAGTGAGTGGTGAGGATTGAGACTCCTTAGTTACTGCCCGGGGTAAAGAGAGCTTGTCACATACTACACCTGACACTCTATGCCAGTTGGCTGCAGCCCTTCTGATTCTAGCTTTGACCTCTTCATTCAGCCTTCCCTTCTCCTCAACCACCGCTCTCAGATAATTGAAGGTATTTACCTGTTCCACTATCTTCCCTTCTATCTCTATTCTCAGCTTCTTCTGATTTCCCCAGTTTGTTGCCATTATCACTGTCTTATCTGTACTTAGTTTCATCCCACATGCCTTCAATTTTGCATTCCATTCCCATAGCCTTTGCTGAAGTTCTTGCTTAGAGTCTGACTGTAATGCCACATCATCTTCATACAGCAACTTTGTTGAGCTGTCACCTAAGACCTGTTTGCTAATGTAGTCCATCATGAGTATGAACAGCAGTGGGCTCAAAGCTGAACCCTGGCTGCACATCCACTCCCACTGGGAACCCCTCTCTAAGTCTGAACACTGTTCATACTTGAGTCATTGGGTCCTTCTACATAGTCTGCACTAATTCCACCAATGTTTCTATGACTTTGTACCTTGTCATATACTTTCTCCAAGTCTAGGGATGCCCAGAGGGACTCTTTCCTCATCTCTAGCTTCTTCTCAACTATTTGTCTCACTGCAAACAGTGAGGATGGATGAAATATAATGCTTGCTTAAACCATTTTGTCATTACCAGCTGATATTGCATATTTCTGCTCATATATTCCCTTGTAAAGCTATCAGATTGTTCTACCAACATAAAATTAATGACATGGCATACATAGAGCTAAATATACAACAAACTTAGATTTGCAAGTAAATCTGTCTCTGATTTTAATCAGCATGTTGTTTACTCTTATTTCTTCTATTCCAGTGTACAAATAATTACAGAAATTACAGTTGAGACATTTGAACATCCCTGTTTTTACACTGCTATTCAATGGTAAGCTTAAGTTTCTCTGAAAAAGATTCTTGAAACTCTAAATGTAAAGTGGATTTTAAATTTATTGTATTAGATTATGTTGCAAGGTATGACAATAAGTTTGATGCTGAAGTAAAATTAGAGTGGGAAGAATATTTATGGCAAGTTAAACTTAATGCTTGTTATCCACCAGGATTAAACAACAGAGAAGATTTTGTTGCTTACCTGACACACAAAGGGTTAAAGCATAAACTATTTTAATCACATGACCAGGTATTATATAAATGCTTATGCAACGACCAAATGAAAGATCCAACACTGATTTATTAGCAGTTTCCCTAGCGCCTCGGCTCACGCCTTCAAGGAGAATGACTTCAGAAACATTTCTTAGATATTTATATCATTTTAAAACAATCAATTAAATAATTAAACAATTAATCAATAATTCATAAAAAAACTTTCCAATTACAATCCACATTTATACTACTAGGTGTCATTGTTCCATATTTCAATATAAAAACAGTCTCTTTATATAAAAGTCTTTGTTTAATCACTTCATCATTATTATCTACTACTATATGTTCTAAAATAGTTGCTAACAAACCTTCTGGTTCACTATTATGGTGGTCTTTAAAGTGCATTGCAAGGGGACTTTCTATTTTCTTATTCTTTATATCTCTTATATGTTCCTGGAGTCTAACTTTGAAAGCACGTTTACTTTCTCCTATGTAAAATAACCCACATGGACATTTTAATGCATACACCACAGCTTCTGTGTTACATGAAAACTTTCCATTTGATTTAAAACATTTACCGTTTATACGCTCAAATGTTTTACTTACATATTTACAAGAAATGCATTTTCCACATTGGTAAGTTCCTAATGATTTCATTTCTATTTTTAAGTTAACATTTGGTCTATAATAACTAGCATGTACTAACATATCTTTAAGATTTCTACCTCTTTTATAGAAAAATATAACATTTGTAGGAAATATTTCCAACAAGTCCTTATATTTAAATAAGGAAGGCCAGTATAATTGTATAGCCTGTTTAACTTGTTCTGCTATTAAATCATACATTAGAACCATATATATTTTATCTGGCCGCTTTAAATTTTGTTTCCAATCTTAATATTGTCTTCCTTCTTTACCTTTTCTTTCTCTAGCTTTTTGTAAAGACAATTCTACTTCTCTTGCATCATAGCCTCTTTTAATAAATAGCTGGAAAGTTTTTTCTAACTCTATCTCCACATCTTTAGTGTTGTTACACAATCTCATCACCCTTATGAATTCTCCATATGGTAAAGATTTCATAAGATGTGAAGGGTGATAGCTATGTCCATCTAAGAAATGTAAACCATTTTCAAATTTTCGATGTATTTTAGTGGCAATTTTGCCATTCTCTTTACCTTCCAAAGTTAGATCCAAGAAATTCACTTTTTTGCCTAACTGAAAACCATCAAATTTTAAACCAAACTGATTTTTTTGCAAATTCTCCTTAAAATTATATACTTCCTGTCTTCCTCCCTTACATACAAAAATCAGATCATCAATATAACGAAAATACTTTATTACATACTTTTTAAAAAATCCCATCTGATATAAAAACTCTAGCTCAAAAGAATTAATCAATACATTTGCATACATAGGGGCAAAACCTGCCCCCATTGCTGTACCCTTTAACTGATGAAACAACTGGCCATCAAAATAAAAGTAATTATTTTTATATAAATGCTTGTTGATGCTAAATGTATTTAGTTTGAAGAAGTCTCAAAGGTTAGAGATGAAAGTGCTAACTGGATATTTGTTGTTTTATTGTTTTTATTTTGTGACTATTAAATAAGTTCTTGGTTTTCCTATTCAGCTGTTTTTATTTGTTCATGTTTTGGACATAACAGCTTCACCTTTGATTGAACAATTTTCTCTCCACACTGCTATGAGTACCCTCGGGAGCCATTTTTCCCCTTTCTCATCCAGCATCTTTATCATATCTACCATGACCTCATCTGAGCCTGCTGCTTTCCCTGACTTCATTTTCCTTAGTGCTATTCTTACTTCTAGAGTGAGCTCATCTTCTTCTCTCATCGGAGGCTGTTTCTAGGGCAGTACAGCTTCTGTGGTGTTTTCCTCAATCAGAAGCTGCTGGAAATACTCCTTTCATCTGCCTTTGATGTCCTGTGGACGGGTGAGCAGGTTGTTGCTGGCATCCCTTATGAAGGGTGTCAGATTATCTTCTTTAACTTTCTGCCTTTGCCTTGCAACCTGTTATAGTTTCTTTGTGCCACCTTCTGAGTCACTTTCCAGAAGCTGCCTCTGATGCCCTGCTCTTTGCTATAGCAACTCCTTTCTTAGCTTCTTTGTTAGCCAACCAGCATTCCTTCCTAACCTGATTGGTCTTTTCTATCTCTCACTTTTTCCTACACCCTTTTTTTAAATTTTGCTGACTTTGTGTATTTCTGCATTCCACTACCAGCTTTCCTTATGCACCTTATTTTCTTATATGGCTCGGCCACATACTGTTCTGTAGTCCTCACATATGCTGTTTTGAGCCGCTTCCATTATTCTTCAACTCCATCCATTTCCTCTTCTTCTTGGGGTGCTAGAGACCTGAGTAGTTCCTACACTGTTGTACTTTCCCTCCAGTCAACTTCTAGGTCTTCAGCCTGGTCTCTGTTGACCTTAGAGCCTTCTCTGACCACTGCTTGCAGCTGATTATGGCAACCAATGGTTTATGCAATGGGCCAACTGTTTCACTGGGAATGACTTTGCAATTGTTGATTCTACCCCAGTGCCCTTTCCTTACTAGGAGGAAGTCTGCCTGAGTTGCATGTTGGCCAGTCCTGTATGTGATCTTGTGACTGTCTCTCTTTCTGAACCATGTGTTGGCTACTATCAAGCCATTTGCCAAATAGAATTCTAGAATGGCCTCTTCTTCTTTATTCCTGTTGCCCCACCCACGTGGACCCAGGCACTCCTCATATCCTGTTCTATCTGTCCCGATATGTGCATTCAAGTTACCCATTATCAACAACAATTCATGCCGTCCTGCTTTATCTAGTTGGTCCTGCAACTGCTGTATGACTGCACTCTTTTCTTCACTATCACAATGAGGATGAAATTATGAATACAGTCCTATTATTACACTGGAATCTGATTGCCATGAATCTGTGACTAATTCTGATGGTATCCCTCACTGCCTTCTGAAGCCTCTCTCTCACCACAATTCCCACACCATTTCTAGCTGTCCTCTCCTGAGTAGTAGACTCTAGATCCCAAGCCAAGTGGCTTTGCTGCACTGCCTTGTCTCTTGTCTCTTGGATACATAGGATATCCAGCTTCCTCTGTATCCTCACGTCATCCACTTCCAAGTTGCATCCTGTCAGTGAACCTACATTAAGTGTAGCAATTCTCAGTTCATGTTCGGCAGGTTGATTGGTTTTATATCCAGCTTTTGCTCAACAGAGCTGTCCTAAATAATCCAGGCTGGGCAACTAGACACTGGCCGGCCAGTAGCTTATTGACCCAGGGCCACTGGGCTTTATGGTGGGCTTTATACTAGCCAATAGGGGCACATACACCCCTCCTGCTGTTAGCGTGGGATCCTGGCGTAGGTCAGGGTAGGTTGGGACTTCAACCCACTTATCACTAGTAACTACCCATGTCCATTTTGGTGACATTAGTCAACATAACCAAATCACCTAGAGCTATATTTTACACTGTCAAGTGGCTAGCACTGCCGCGGCATGCAGTCTGTGATCTATGTTTTCCTATCTTGAGGACACTGAACACCACAGTAGATGCCCAAAGCAGTTGGTTTGTACAACTCTTGTCCTTATAGACTGCCATGCAGAGTCTGCACTGCTGCCCACAGCTCCATTCACTGGTGAGTTTGAGTTGGAAACATCTCAGTATGTTTTTCGGAGGTGGGAGAAACCCCACAGAGACACAGGGGAATCATGCAAACTCCAAACAGGTACTGGCAGGAGGTCAGGATCAAACCTTGTACCTTGTGCATGGGAGGTGAAGACTTTAACCATTATGCCACCTGGTCCTTCATCTTGCATAAATCTATTTGGTCTGACTCAACTAATAATAACATCTGTTAGATACAACAAAAGCAGTAAGGTAACAATTCTTGACTGGATACTAGTCTCAGACCCCAGTAGATATACTATCAGTGGAACCTATCCTAATTCCCTAAGTGATCATCTCCCTGCATACACACACAGACTTACCACTCACCACTCCAATGCCCACCAACATAATCCAGCCAGGAATCTCCCAAAATTTAACAAAGATTTATTCAACAGTATCCTAAGGTCCTTCAACTGGTGTATAATAAAAACTCTCCCATTAGACAATGCAGTTACAACTTTTATACCTTTTTTTAATAATCTGTCTACCCTCACCAAAAACATTATGCGTACCAGAGGCAATACTTGGAGGGAGTGGCTAAATTAAAAAAAAAACTTACAGTAATACAGGGAACTTCATAATCAAGCTATAAACAAATATACAAAAGTAGGAAACAATACTATGATCAGCTACAACTTAATCATAAAAAAATGTTGCCAAACATTCTGCTCCTTTATTCACACACTACTCAGTGCTGGCTCAGAAAAAGTTCTGTATCCCTTTCAAACATGCTCCCCCTTGAAATAGTAACTACATTTAATAAATACTTTATGGAGAGCATTGCTACCCTCACCAACAGCACACCACCTTCCCCTACACAAACTCATAACAGATGACCAACTACCCACTACACTCCCACATTAACCTTTGTAAAATTTGAATCCAAATAATCCTTAACCACAGAGGATAACAACTTTACCTTAAAATCTGTAACAATATCTACTATAAAACAACTGTTATTTAAACTTAAACCTTGCTCCATAGCTGCTGACAACATCCCACCTGAATACCTCAAGATGGCAGCAGAAGCCATATTTTAACCAGTAGCTATGTTATTCAATAGATCCATACAGGAATTTTATGTCCCAGCCATTTGGAAAAGATCATATGTCATCCCACTGCACAAGGGAGGAAACTCTACAGAAGTCTCTAATCTTTTTCCCCACTGCAATTCCCTCCTCTCTTTTAAAAATCCTATAAAAATTTATCTACACTCAATGTCTTCATCGTCTGCACTCAGAACACCTCTTAACCAGTACTCAACATGGATTCTGCCCTGGCCATAGTACAACTATTGCACTATTATCCTTTTTAGATAATATAAACAAGAAAAGGGACTCTAGCAAACTTACCTCTTCCATATTTCTATATCTGTGCAAAGCCTTTGATATCTCACATAAACTCCTTCAACAACTGCATCATCTCGGCCTATCCCCTTCTTCACTTCCATGGTTTAAAAGCTACCTATCTGACAGACAGCAAATTTTAAGATGGCAACAGAATTTCTCTCTATACTTCCCTGTTACCACTGGTGTGCCCAAGGCTCGATTGTTGGTCCATTTTTCTTTAAAATTTTCATTAGTGACTTCTATATCTCTTCTAAGCGAGCATCTCTTATACCATATGCTGATGATTTGACACTAATATGCTCACTAACACTCTGGCGCATCTTCTTGAAATCATACAAGAAGCCTTCACCTCTGCTGAAAATTGACTTCACAATGCATAATTACGAAACACCAAAATATACAACTACTCCTATTCCTCCCCAAAGCGCATTTGAAGGAAAATTCAGCTTCAACGTTATTTATTTATTTATTAACATTTGTTGACCGGGAAAGTCCACTGGGTCAGAAACCCATTTTCAGTGGAGGCCCGGGAAGAAAAGCTGGACAAGCATTACAAAAGAAAGACAAAAAGAAATTTTAAATAAAATACAATTAGTATTACAGATATAACAGGGAAAAAAAAACATATTACAATTTACAGTTCTTAGGATTTACATTAAATTGAACTAGAAAAATCCTTACAATAGGTTGTAATGTTTCATCAATAGACAAGGCATGGACTAAGAAACATTACTTTCTTTGTTAAGATTATGAAATCCTGTATAGTAGGAATACACTAATAAAATGTGAAGACTGGGTTTTGCAAAGTTTTGTCATATTAGTATTGGGTGAAATGTACTGTCTAATGTGGTTTGCTTCTGAGGCAGGTGCAGGATGGATTGTTTAGATAACATGTTTGTAGAGCTACTTTAAAAGTTTTTTGGTGGTCAGTTTGGGTTATTTCTGATGGAAGGTTATTCCATAGTCTAGCTATGGTATGGGAGAACAGACAATGTCCTGCTCTTTTGTTGGGTTTAGTTACAGTAAGCATGTGTTTACAGGAAGATCTTGGTGTTCTTGTGGGGGTGTATGTTTGTAGGATTGAGTTGAGGGCAGGGCAGTCATTTGGTTTAGAAATTAGTTTGTGGGCTAACGTTAGTTGGGTGCATTGTAGATAGTGGGAAAATTCTAGCCATTTTAGCTTGGTGATGGCATGGCAGTGATGAGAACAGTGTGGTATTTCCGAGGCAAATTTGGCTATTTTTGTTGAAACAGGATTGTAATTTATTACTAAGGGTTGTGTGCAGATTAGTAAAAATGGCACTACCATATACCATATAGAAGGGAGGGGATGAGTAAGGTACTGTCTAGTTTTATTTTGATATTTTTATCCAAGTAGAGCTTGTGGCAATATAGTTTACCTAGTTTGAAATGGGTTTTTCTTTATTGAAGTTAGGATGTGTGGTTCGTATGTGAGTTTGTTATCTATTGTTATACCTAGTAGTTTGGCTGTTTTTACTAGTTCAATTTCTGTGCTGTCTTTAGCCAGGATTTTGAAGTCAGTGTTAGGTGATTTTCTAGAGAAAAGTAGAAGTTTAGTTTTTTGGGGGTTTAGCATAAGTTGTGCATTATTAAGCCATGATTCAATAGAAGTAAAGCCTGTTGTGTAACTGTGAGGAGGTCTGAGAAATTTTTGGAAGTGGATATCAGTGTTGAATCATCGGCATATTGGATGAGATTCTGGATTTGGGGGGCTTTGTGCAGGTCATTGATGAAAATATTGAACAGTAGTGGACCTAAAATGGATCCTTATGGTACTCCTATATTGTTAGGTTGGTAATAGGATTGTGCATTTAACCACCTTACTGATTGTTCCCTGTTCTGTAGGTAAGAGGTGAACCAGTTGAGGGATTTTGAGGAGCAACCTAGTCTTGATAGTTTGTTTACTAGCTTAGTATGTGACACTGTGTCGAAAGCCTTAGATAGGTCTAGTAAAATTACTGAGGTTGGATGGCCTGCATCTAAGGCTTTGTTGACAGTGTCAGTGAAAGATAATAGGGCAGTAATAGTGCTATACCCTGGCTGGAAACCATGTTGTGTAAAGGATAGAAGAGGATTACATGAGAGGTGCTTAAGTACTTGTGAGTGAACACATTTTTCCAAGACGTTTGATAGTGGGGAGAGTATAGAGATAGGGCGGTAGTTAGAAAGATCATGGGCATTTCCCCCTTTGTGTAGTGGGGTAATGATGGATTTTTCCCATATAAGAGGAATGTAGAATTCAGAGAGAGAATGATTTATGAGAATGGTAACTGGATATGCTATTGGGCTAGCTGCTAGTTGCAAATATTCTGTGGGGAAGATTATCTGCAGACAGTGAGCAAGGTTTGAGTTGTTTTAGGAGTTTCAAGATCAGCGAGGTGGGTACAGGTTGGATAGTGAAGGATGTGGCTGGTTGTGTAGTAAAGTAATCTGCAGGGGGGGGGAGTGTTTTGTTGGTGGTGGGAAGTGTGTGTTTGAAGTGGATGGGCAGTCTTTGAGTAGCTTTTAAATGGTAGAGATGAAGTGGGTATTAAAATCTTGGGAAATTTCTTTTGGGTTTTTGTTTGGTGCAGGGGATGGGTTTTTGGATGGTGCCTGGGTTAAGTAGAGAGGAGACAAACTTCCAAAATTTTGGGGGATTGTTATATGAGTCGATAATTTAGCAGAAAAATAATCTTTCATATCTTGTATCACTAGCTTTTTTGATTTGTTATGGAGTTTGTAGTGGCGTTCATTTTGTTTTGTTTTGTCTTTCAGACATATTTTCCATGCCTTGTTTCTAAGAAAGATTGTTTGGTTAGTTTTGTTAACCATGGGGCATGGTTAGTTTTAATTAGTTTAGTACACATTGGAGCTAGGCTATTGAGAGTGTTTAAAAAGACTGTTGGAATAGTCAACAGCTTCATCTAAGGGGAGTATTTTAATGTGTTCCAGTTCTGGGAGTTTAGGATACATATAAACCTTTTTTTGGTCATAGTGGGCAAAATTCCTGGAGGTTCTATATGAGTGTTTTTTTATTGCTTGAGTGTGAGTCCTATAGGTATATGCTGGAAGGTGGTCACTTACTGTAGCCTCACTTAACAATACAGAGACAGAAATTGTGTTCCATACATAACTGATTGGTGTGACAATTAATGACAACCTCAGATTTGAACTCCACATTCAAAATAATATAAAATAACTCATTAAAACTTGTCATGCTTTATAGATATAAAAACTTTCTTAATAACTAGGCTAAAAACCACCATAACCACTACTTACCTCCTTCCTTCACTCTTTTATGGTGCCCCTATGCTTACCAACCTGCAGGTATCTGTTAAAACTAAACTTCAGATATGCTACAACAAAGTTGCTAAATTTGCTGCCAGTAGAAAATACTATACACATCACTGCAAGGCCTTTAGACATTTGAACTGGCTTGAACTGCCCCACTACTTGGACTTTGTACAACTCACTGCTGCCCACAGCATCATTTATAAACCCCATGCCTTTCCTGCACTAAGCTCAATGCTTCCTTCCTATCACCCAAACAGGCCTCTTCATTTTAATGTTAAACAACCTCTCACTGTCTATAAACCTCAAAAAGCAATTGGAAATAGTCTTTACTACTTACTCTTTTGCCAGAAAATGGAATTCTATTTCACAGTCTATAACCTACTATCCTTCCTTCAAGCATCTTTTGAAAGGCCACCTCTGAAGATTGGGTAGAGATGGGTGAAGGCTGCCTGCCTAGCCAAATTGAATTTTATACATAATTCTGGTATTTGTAAATATAAATGTAAAATACAGGCTTGTGTCTTAAATGTAAAGAAATGCTGTTTCAACAATGTGGCAATATTGCCATCTGCTGTAAGGAAAACTAAGTCAAGCATTTCAAATCTTTCTTTTGAAATTAAAATCATTTCATCACTGCCTTTGATGTTTTACAATTCGGCTCTGGTACGGCTAGAAGAAGGCTTCCTGCCTATTGTTTTAAGGCTAAAGTTAATGACCAGAATTTACATGTGGAATGTCCTTTATTGCTCTAAGTGTAAAAGAATGTAAATGCAGTTTCTGTGTGGCCTGGGAACCAGGAAGGTGTAAAAGATGATGTAATGTTTAGCAGTTTCAATTTAAACAGTGAGAACCAGACATTGTTAAGCATTTTGCTCTTGGACATCTAACTCAGCACTGCTTGTTGTCTTAAGTAAGTTACATTAGAAGTGTGTTTTCTTGTAGAAATAGTTAGGACTATAAAGATTAGACTAAGTGTTTTTCTGTTATGTCAGAACTGTACTACTGAATTATTTTAAGTTTCTGTGTGATCTCTGAACTCTTGAATAGCACTGTGGTGTAGTAGTATTGTCTTGTGTTTTTAGTATTTATTATTAAATATTTTTAAACCCTTTACAATTGTGGCTGGTTTGTGTAGAGAAAAGTTAAGCTCTAGAGTACATTGCATATTTTAGAGTTTATTGTACAAAGCCACTCTAATAAGCCTTAGACTGTTTAGTCACACTTGCCAATTGGATAATAATATTGCACAGTAATAATTGGACACCCTTTTAAGGGCCTTTATGTAGCTGATAATTATTAGCTGGTGGTGGCAGTAATTGCTACCATATAGTCTGGGTAAAGGGGCACAGCTGGAGAATCTGTGTCAGCCTTTCCCAGAAGTGCCTGTGAAGTTGTATAAATACTTATCTCAAAGTGTGTGTGTGTGTGTGTGTGTGTGTGTGTGTGTGTGTGTGTGTGTGTGTGTGTGTGTGTGTGTGTTTGTGTCAGCTACTTGGGCAGGGACACGAAGTGCTGGGTGGACAGAGAGGGTACTGGAGGTTAGCTTGCCAGCTAGGCTGAGATCTGGACCCTATAGCTGTGCCAGTGGGGAGTCTTATTGGAGATCTGGGGAGCAAGGGAGCAACAAGCCCCAGAATGACTGTGATCTCTGTATGCACTTAAGGGAAATGGTACTTTACTGTGTGTATTTATTATCCTTTCCTCTGATATGAGACGCCCACTGTGGTGTTAGTGGTGAGGATTGAGGCTTCTTGATTGCTGGGCCAGGGCACGGGCATCACATTGTTGTTTGCAGTGGTGGGATCCACTTCACATATTAATTAGTTGGCAAATACTAACTGGCTTGTAGTGTTGTGGGTAGAGTGAATCCTGTAGCTTATGTACAGTGATCTTTGAAGATGTTTTTTACTCTAAAACAGCCATGCAGTGAATACTCAGAGTTCAGATCACAATTGTTTTATTTCTTTTGTTAGCTTAGTTAGTCAGGGTGAGCAGGCAGCATGTCAGCAGAGGAGTAAGGAAAGCTGACAAGGAGCCAGCTGATGGAGATGTGCCAGGCTAAGGGACTAGTGCATGGAAACCTGACTAAAGCAGACTTGATTGCAGCCTTGGTTACAGCTACATCAGAAAACAGAATCCAGGAGGACAGTCAGACTGGCAGTGGAGATACAACATCCTCAGGGAATGGACAGCTCAACCGTTCTGCGAAGGACCATCAGACTGGCCGTGGAGATACAATATCCTTGGAAAATGGACAGCTTAACCTTTCTGCAGTGGACTTAAAAATACAGCTGAAGCTAAAGAGACTTGAGTTGGAGGCTAGGCATTTGGAGATAGAAGCCGAAGAAAAGGAGTGTCAGAGGAGGCATGAGAGGGAAATGCTGACTCTTTGCCAGAGTCATGGAGGTAATGGGGAAGGGAGTAACTGGACCCCAGAAGCACAGCAGGTTTGTAAATTTCTTCCGCAATTTAAACAGTGGGATCATTTTGATAGTTTCATTCATATGTTTGAGAGGGTATGCAAACAGTATAGTGCTGACCAAAGGCTCTGGATACAGTTCCTGACCCCCTTCCTCCATGGTAAAGCTGTAAATGCATTGGCTAAAATGTCTGACATTGCATGTTTTGATTATACTGCTGTAAAAAATATCTTTTAGAATGTTTTAAGCTAACACCTGAAATGTATAGGAAAAAGTTTCATGAGCAAAGACACAAGGCAGATGAAAGTGTGTGTGAATATGTTGCTGAACTGAGCACTTATTTTCATAGCTGGGTGAGTGGATATCGTCACCACTTTTGAAGGGCTGGCAGACATTTTGGTGAGGGAACAAGCCCTTAGCACTTTGCCTGAGGACATGAGAATCTGGTTAACTGATAGGCAATGTGCTACTTCAGATGAGTTGGGGAAGAAGGGAGACCTATACCTGGCCAGCAGGACAGTCCTGCACAGGAAGGGGACCCACAGTACTGCTCATGGGTCTAAAGAAACCCATGGTGGGCAGCACAGACTGCCACAACAGAATCTGGCAGTAGCAGGGGAAGCCACTAGTCCAGGTACAGGTCCAGGAGCTAGGGTTAAATGTTTTGAATGCAACCAGTGGGGCCCTGTGGCATACAGGTGTCCACTGAGGCAAGGTGGGGAACCAAAGGTGAGAGAGCCAGTAAGTGGGAAAGACAAAATGCCAATCATAGGTTGTCTTGAGACTACAGAGATATGGAACTACCATACTGCAGACGTCCTGACAGGGAAAGATTTGGATGAGGCAGTACCATGTACTTATGCAGTTACACGCAGTGAGGCTAGGAGACAAGCATGTGGGTTTGGTGGCCTGGGGGAGACCCAGACAGACTGCATACTTGCAGCCAGGACTGGTGAGGTGGTTACTTCAGGAAGGGAGCTACTTTGTGGCAGTGAGAATGAATGTGAGCCACAGCTGCTTGTGGGTACTGATGTTCCCTTGGACAGGGTAACTGCAAAGGCAGAGATGAGTAGTAGTACCCATGCTGACAGTGAGGCACCACTGTCAGAAGATGCCAGACTTTCTGTGAAAGGGGAGCTGGGAAGGGTTACAAGGACAGAGTTGAGACAGGTTCAGCTCACAGACCCTACATTGCAAGGCCTGAGGCAGGTAGCTAGGGAGGCACCTGATTCTCAAAGAAAGGGGGAATCTGTATACTGGGACAAAGGGTTACTATACAGAGAGTGGACCCCTGAGGGAGGCCTAGAAGGTGAGAGAGTACAGCAGTTGGTAGTGCCTAGAGCCTACCATCTGGTGCTTCTAGCCATAGCCCACGATATTCCCTTTGCAGGTCATATGGGCATAAAATGTACAAAGAGGCATATTATGCAGAACTTCTATTGACCTGGAATTTCCAGAGATGTAACAGAGTACTGCAGGACCTGTGAGCAGTGCCAAAAGGTAGGCAAGGCAGGAGACAAGGTGAGAGCTCCTTTGATGACTTTGCCTGTGATTGAGGAGCCATTTCAGATGGTAGCTATGGATATTGTGGGTCCTCTGAGTACCCCAAGTTCCACAGGGAAAAAGTATATCCTAGTGGTAGTAGATTATGCTATGCGATACCTTGAGGCACTGGCTTTGTCCTCCATTGAGGCAGAGAAGGTGGCAAATGCTTTTTTAGAGATTTTCAGCAGGGTGGGTTTCCCAAAAGAAATACTGTCTGACAGAGGTGCCATTTTCATGTCAGACCTGCTGGCATATCTGTGGAAGTCCTGTGGGGTGAAGCACATGAAGACCATCCCCTACCATCCCTAGACTAATGGTCTTGTTGAGAGGTTAAATTCATCAAGTCCATGCTACAGGCATTTGCAGATCAGTTTAAGAGGGAGTGGGACAAATATTTGCTCAATCTGTTGTTTGCTTACAGAGAGGTTCCCCAGGAATCCGCAGGTTTTTCTCCCTTTGAGTTGCTGTATGGAGAAAGGGTGAGGGGACCTCTAGATTTAATTTGAGATGAGTGGGAAGGTGAGTGCGAGTCTCACAAGGAGTCTGTTGTTGCATATGTCCTAAACCTCAGGACAAGGCTCAGGGAACTCTTGGGCTTGGCCCAGGAGAACCTGGCAGAAGCCCAACAACAGAAAAAGGTGTAGCATGACAGGAATCCTTGAGCTAGAGAGTATGCTGTGGGGCAGCAGGTAATGGTTCTCATTCCTGTCAGACACAACAAGCTGCAAGCAGCTTGGGAGGGTCCCTACAAGGGGCTAAGAAAGGTAAGTGCTGTTAACTACATGGTGGAAATGCTAGTCAGATAGCAGGGGCATAAATTGTACCATGTTAACATGATGAAACCTTACTATGATAGGGAGGCCCTTGTGCTGAGCATTTGCAGTGGATTGCAGGAGGAGTCTGAGGGAGATCTGGGGACTGATATCCTCAGTGAGGCTCAGGATGACACCTCAGTGGAAGGGGTAGCAATGTCCCAGCAGCTATCTCCTACCCAGGTTCAAGAAATCCAAGCAGTGTTGCAGGAAATCGGGGACATGTTCACTGGGAAACCAGGGTGCACCCACCTGGTGTAGCACCATTTGGATACAGGACCCCAAAGGCCTATTAGGCAGGCTCCTCATAGGGTGCCTGAAAGAGTCAAACAGACTCTGAGGGAAGAGGAACGGGAGATGTTGGAACTAGGGGTGAATCAAGAGTCCAACAGTCCCTGGGACTCCCCAGTGGTGCTGGTGCCAAAGAAGGATGTCAGCATCAGGTTCTGTGTGGATTACAGGAAATTAAATAGTCACACAGAGTCAGATGCTTACCCCATGCCTAGGACAGATGAGGCCCTAGAACAGCTGGGTGGGGCTACGTATCTTACAACCACTGACCTTACCAAGGGTTACTGGCAGGTGCCCTTGACTCCCAGTGCTAGAAAGAAGTCGGCCTTTGTGACTCCTTTTGGCTTGTACGTGTTCATGAAGATGCCCTTTGGGATGAAGAATACCACAGCGACTTTCCAGAGGCTGGTAGATAATATCCTAGCAGGAGCAGGAGGGTTTGCCCTTGCTTACCTAGATGATATTGCCATCTACAGCCATTCATGGCCAGAGCACCTTCTGCATGTCAGGGAGGTGCAGACTACAGAGGGCAGGGTTGACCATTAAGCCGAGCAAATGTCAGGTGGGTATGGCAGAGGTCTCCTACCTCATAGAGTGGGGAGAGGTAAGATAAGGCCAGAACCTGCCAAAGTGGAAGCCATTCAGGCATGGCCTGCACCTGTTACTAAAAAGTAGGTGAGGGCATTCTTATGGACAGCAGGGTACTACAGAAAGTTTGTCCCTAGTTATAGTACCATAGCTGCTCCCCCCACAGACCTGACAAGGAAGAACAGGCCGGATAAGGTAGCGTGGACCCCAACATGTGATCAGGCATTCCAGAAGCTTAAAAAAGCTTTGGGAGGACCCCCTGTGTTAGCCAGTCCAGATTACAGCAAAGACTTTGTTGTGCAAGTGGATGCTTTGCACCATGGGGTGGGGGCTGCACTTAGTCAGAT
This sequence comes from Protopterus annectens, assembly GCF_019279795.1. NCBI lineage: Eukaryota > Metazoa > Chordata > Ceratodontiformes > Protopteridae > Protopterus > Protopterus annectens. Next base: position 201,132,958 of record NC_056728.1, read on the forward strand.
TTCTTCAGAGGGGGGAAGAGCACCCAGTGGCTTATCTCAGTTGTAGGCTCCAACCCAGGGAGGAATGCTATGCAGCTGTAGAAAATGAATATCTAGCCATAGTACGGGCACTGCAGAAACTTTAGCCTTATCTGTATGGAAGAAAGCCACTGTAATGACAGATCACAACCCCCTGATATGGTTAAACAGAGCCAGCCAGCAAAATGCCAAGTTGCTAAGATGGACCCTGGGGTTGCAAGCATATGATATGTTAGTGCAGCACTGCAGTGGGATTAGCAATGCCAATGCAGATGGGCTCTCAAGACAGGGAATGGGGTGAGGTACACCCAGATAGAACTAACCCTCTCAAGCGGAGTTTATCAAGTGTCACTTGAAAAACTAGCTTGAGTTCTCCAGGGGTGGAGAAATGTGAAGATTGGGTAGACATGGGTGAAGGCTGCCAGCCTAGCCAAATTGAATTTGATGCATAATTCTGGCATTTGTAAATATAAATGTAAAATACAGGCTTGTGTCTTAAATGTAAAGAAATGCTGTTTCAACAATGTGGCAACATTGCTATCTGCTGTAAGGAAAACTAAGCCAAGGATTTCAAATCTTTCTTTTGAAATTAAAATCATTTCATCACTGCTTTTAATGTTTTACGATTCACCTCTGGTCTGGCTAGATGAAGGCTTCCTGCCTATTGTTTTAAGGCTAACGTTAATGACCAGAATTTACATGTGGAATGTCCTTTATTGCTGTAAGTGTAAAAGAATGTAAATGCAGTTTCTGTGTGGCCTGGGAACCAGGAAGGTGTAAAAGATGATGCAATGTTTAGCAGAACTGCAGTTTCAATTTAAACAGTGAGAACCAGAGATTGTTAAGCATTTTGCTCTTGGACATCTAACTCAGCACTGCTTGTTGTCTTAAGTAAGTTACCTTAGAAGTGTGTTTTCTTGTAGAAATAGCTAGGACTATAAAGATTAGACTAAGAGTTTTTCTGTTATGTCAGAATTGTACTACTGAATTATTTTAAGTTTCTGTGTGATCTCTGAACTCTGGAATAGCACTGTGGTGTAGTAGTATTGTCTTGCATTTTTAGTATTTATTATTAAATATTTTTAAACATTTTTCAACTGTGGCTTGCTTGTGTAGAGATAAGTTAAGCTCTAGAGCACATTGCATATTTATAGAGTTTATTGTACAAAGCCACTCTAATAAGCCTTAGACTGTTTAGACACACTTACCAATTGGATAATAATATTGCACAGTAATAACTGGACACACTTTTAAGGGCCTTTGGGTAGCTAATTATTAGCTGGTGGTGGCAGTAATTACTACCATATAGTCTAGGTAAAGGGGCACAGCTGGAGAATCTGTGTCAGCCTTTCCCAGGAGTGTCTGTGAAGTTGTATAAATACTTATCTCAAAGTGTGTGTGTGTGTGTGTGTGTGTGTGTGTGTGTGTGTGTGTGTGTGTGTGTGTGTGTGTGTGTGTGTGTGTGTGTGTGTGTGTGTGTGTGTGTGTGTGTGTGTGTGTGTGTGTGTGTGTGTGTGTGTGTGTGTGTGTGAGCTGCATGGGCAGGGACACAAAGCACTGGATGGGCAGAGAGGGTACTGGAGGTTAGCTTGCCAGCTAGGCTGAGAACTGGACCCTATAGCTTTGCCAGTGGGGAGTCTTATTGGGGACCTGGGAAGCAAGGGAGCAACCAGCCCCAGACTGACTGTGATCTCTATATGCACTTAAGGGAAATTGTACTTTATTGTGTGTATTTGTTATCCTTTCCTCTCATATGAGATGCCCTCTCTGGTGTTAGTGGTGAGGACTGAGGTTCCTTGATTGCTGGGCCAGGGCACGGGGGTCACACCACATATCAAATTCATGGCTCTGCTCATGCTATAACCCTAGATGAAAATAAATCTTGTCTACTTTCCTACACCCCTATCTGTACAGTTTCTCTGCCCATCATCACTTCCTCATCTTAATCGGGCTATCCTACCCTCTCTACCACTTTACACAACTTTTTCCTATCACCTCTTTCCCATTTAGACTAATCTATCCTAATCTCTCCCCCCTTTATATTTACAATTAAACTAAACACATGACTTTTACTTATTACTACTGTGAACTGCCAAAAGGACACTCTGCAGTATTGTATATAGTGCATTAATTTGCTTTTCTCATTGTTCTCTTTGTACCATATTTTTGTAAATATCTCTCTGCCTTATAATATTATTATTTTATAAATGTATAATTTTTAACTGTTTCTTATGTAAAGTGATTTAATTTTTTTTTATTTTCTCTGTTAAATGAAGATTTTCTCCTTGGGCCACCACTAAAAATTGGCTCTTGTGACCCAGTCGGACTTTCCCAGTAAACAAATGTCAATAAATTAATAATAAATAAATATGATCAATACACATTTACATTCCCTAGCAGCCAAAGATCACAGCTTTATAATTAACTCTAACTTGCTTTTTTCCTACCTTTAACTTGTTACAGTGTAAAGCCTAGATACATTACAACTAAGAAAGAATGCTTTCTTTAAATACATGCAGCAGTCATTGATAACATTCCATCATCTCACATCTAGAACACCTCTAACTGTATATTATGCTGAGCTACTTTACAAATAACACATAACTTACAATAGAAAATGTTTATATAAATATACAAAAGAACCACAGCAGTTTTACTTGGTCACTTGTTCAGTTCATTTAGTGTTGTTCTAAACATTATTGACCTAAGGTGAGGATTGTGCTATACAATGCTCCCTCTGGTTTAATTTAACACATTTCCAATATTTTTCTTGCAGAATCACAGTTCTTGTGCCTAAACTACATATAATGGGATTGGTGTTTTACAGTTCTCCCACTTATTCACCAGTTCCACTGTGTTGCTGGTCTTTTTCCTGATCATATCAATTTCCAAGTACCAATCTTTGGTTTAAGTCCCAAGACGCTTCTGATCTTTCTAGTCAGTTCCTTAACTTTTTTTTCCTCTCAGTCAAGAATGTTTTCTTTGGAGCAATGGAAATGTTTCTCTAACAAAGTCTCTTTATAGACTCTGTTATTGTCAGAAGATTGAGAAGCAGTGTCCCCTTCGGCTTGATGGCTCCCTCTTTTGTTGGCTATTTTTTTCTTCTGTAGCCTGTTCTAAATGCAAAAATGTCTTTGATTCTCCAGGACAAAGATATTCAGAAGACAGATGGATATAGCAATTTGAATTTCACGCGTATGTCTTGACTTTCCTCGTCTGCCAGAATAAACCTGCTTCTCTTCTGCCCAATGTAAAGTGAATAAACACTTTCCACAAATGCTCTTTTGTCCCCAATTTTGAATACTTACCTTAAGCCATAGTATTCTCAGGAGCAGCTTTCTATCTGCTGATATGCTTGCACCTTTATTACTACAGGTCTTGGCTACCTTTTGGAGGCTGCATTAATCCTACTGTAAAACACCACTCCAGTTGCTTATTTTACTCTCATAAAATGAATACAGCCTACAGTGTCCAATTTCTTTAGTATAATAAAAACTCATCTTCTCTCTGTGCTTTCTGTCTTCTAACACTATGCTCAGCCAATCTTTCCTTCATTTGAATGTCTGATTTCTGCAGTTTTAACAGTTCATTTGAACGGCTACTTAAAGTTCTTCTTTTCTTTTCAGATTTTTGTCATTTGAATTAATATATTTCTCCAATGCCTCACTTATTTTGCACACCTCCGAGTTTGATTTATTTTCCCTTTAAATTGATGGGAGCCATTTCCCATACTCTTGCCTTTTGCTGAACCGTTGTGAGATTCTTCCTAAAAGCATTTTCCTTCATCTTTTCCAGTTGACTCCCCTAACATTTTCCAAAATTATTTTTTGGCATCCAGTCAATGATATCATCAGTAACTGAATGTTAACCAAACTGATCATTTTTACTTGCTTTTTTAACAGTGATTTCATTTTTCCAGAGAGAGACCTCTAATGGACATATCACTCAGCTGGCTGCAGTCCTGAAAGTTCCTTACTTATCTACATTTGACTGAATAACCTTAAGCACATCAATTCATTATGACTCAAAGTTTCTTGTCTTAATTATTTTTAATAAATTAGATTAGTTAATGAATTTCCTAACTGAGGAAAAGAATACCCTAAACATATTTTTTCATCAATATGTCTGGTGTTATACTAGCCATTAAACTATGTGCAATACTGTAGTCATCAGATTAAAGTGTCATAAAAGTCAGTACTACAAATGTGACACATTTCACCAGGTCCATAATGATCTATGCCCAAACTGATTTTGAAGACCTTAAACAAAATTTTTATTTCTACCAAATGGAAGGCTTTATTTAAAGAATATGATGTGAAGAGCAGGTCCATCAAAAGATTTGCACAGCAAAAATTGTATAGTTGAAGTAAAGCCAAAGCTTCAAGACCAGCAGACTGTACTCCGCCTCACTGGTAGAGTAAAGAGTTGTAACCATTGCTAAGAAGTAAGAAGCATGCAGTTCAGGTCTTTTAAGAAATTTACTGCCATGGAAAACAAATGCAGGTTCACTACTCTGGGGAGACATTTGAGAAGGACTATTATAAGAGCCAAGGTAAAATATGAAGAAGCTCCTGCTACAAAGTCAGACAACTAATATTTTTAATAAATATGTTAATTATTATTATACTAGATCTATAAATCATGGGGGTCTTTAACTGTGATCTATAAATCATGGGGGTCCTTAACTGTGTCAGTCTGGTCATGGCTCAAATCTGTAATGAATATTTTCTCAGTGTGACTTTTAAAAATGACGGTTCATTTGACTTATTACAGTTTGATATTTGTGTTTATGAGTGTTTAGCAACAGATAAAGATCCGATGGGCTACCAGTCAGTAAGGTCAATGTCAAAATACAGAAGTGTAGCTAGGGTGAGGCAAAGGGGCAGTCAGCCTGGCACAATGTGTTAGGGGAACATGACTGCAGTACCAGCATTTATTTATCATACCAGTACAGAAATGAATTTAAGACTGAATTGCTTGCTTCTACAGTTTGCATGTGGTGTAAATTTTAAAAGAAGACTTTTTTATTGTGTTCCTCCTGATGCTCCAGCCCAAACCAATGTATGTTTCCATTAGTACTTTTGCAGATGATACAAAAAGGGGTGGTTGTAATACATAATTCTGATCTTTCAGGCAAATATTTGAACACATTCAATATGTGGATAAATCGTACAGGTGTTAGGATTAATATAAACACATGTAAAGTAATGTATATTAGTATACCAACTCTGCATCTGCAAATTCATCTGAATAAGAAGTGGTGAGATTAAAACTAGTCATTTATGATCATTGTATTTGACTTCAGTTAACAAATTCAAAAAAAAAAAAAAGAAAAAGAACTGACTTCTACTTCAGAAATGGTTAATACCTTTAAAGGATTTAACTACTGTTACAACCAACTAATTTTCATTTAAAATGCACAACAAAAATGAAAGAAAGGTCTGAGACAATTAGTTCTCTTGATGAAATCTGTTTCTTCTTGTAACCCTATTTTAGTTAATGGTCTCTACATTAGTTTAACTGGGCTAGTTTTAGAATATAATGGCTTCTGTGGACATACTAAAACTGCTATGGCTCTGTTGGATAGCATCCAAAGAAATATGACTGTACTTCCTGCCCACCTTACCTACCTAAACTACAGCTCCTATCCCCATTGGAGGTTGCAGTCAGTCAGAAAACTGAGCCCACCCTCTGGATGGGGGAGCCAACATTATTCTGACCATATTGACACCGTCCTTTTTGGCTAGTTTAGTGACGAAGCTGTTACTTAAACCCATGTTGTCTGTGACCCAATCAGGGCTCCATTTCCACTCAAGATAGAGCTAGTGGTTATAAACATTCTTTCTTTCTACCACTGTTGAAGAAAAATTGGTTTTCTTTTCAACTGTGGTGAGCATGAAAACATTTTGTGAATTAATGAGTTCTATCATCCTTGCATCAGTAAAATGCATTGTGAGTTACTGCATGATTTTTGCAATTTTCTTGATCATTTTCATTATTTATTTATTACATTTGATAACCTGGTAGGTGGGGCTCATCTTCAGACCCTTTTCAGACACAACCTAGGCTCATAGGGCAGCAGTTGTAGTACAGTGGAAAACAGAGCAGCAGAACAAATAGCAAAATATTTCAGAATTTGTAAGATGATAAATGCTAATTAAGACAAGTTATAAACATATACTCATTAAAACAAGTAACAAAACATATGTGGATATGTCGATATTCACATTGTCAAGATTTGCTACACAAGACTGATAGTTGCAGCACAGACTATTCTAATAGAACATGAAACCAATTTGGACATGATATTTATAAAATGTACATTTAGGAAACTATTGTGTATCATGTGGAGAGAGAATGATACATTTTCTTTACACATTACCCCATGATGTGCACAGAGCATTAGGAGAGTCGTTATTTACTATGATAACTGATACACCATAGCTAATTTCCTACCTCCTTGATGTGATATTTGCTTAGTTTATGCCTTTTCTTTGTAACAGGAGCATGATACTACTTTGAACAAATTATCTTCCATTATATTGTTTTAAACTGTCTAGTGTGCCTTCCTGGCTGGTTTCAGATGGCAGATGATTCTATACTACGAATCAAGCACTAATGTCCAAGCCTAAACCAAAACAAAATTATGAGCACCTATATCGCTGCATGGACTCAGCACTACCTGACAGGACCAAATCTTCTTCCTCAAGGAAGAGCAAACCTGTCTGGTGGACAGCGGCAATGAACAGACTTTATAATAAAATGAAAAAATTGCTGTCCAGGACCAAGATGGAGCAGATGCCAATTTGGAGGCAATCTCTTCTTTGTCTGAATAAGCAAATAAGGTCACTGGTGAAATCCTCCAAGGCTAACTTTAACTCCAAATTGGCCACATCCACTAAGGGCAATCACAAGGCCTTCTTCGCATATGTTTGCAATCGCAAAGGTAACTCCCAAATCTGCCCTGAATTGGTGGTCAAGAATACCACATACACAAATACATTAGATATAGCCAACATGCTAGCAGACAAGTTCAGTTAAAACTTCACCCCCACCCGGTCCACCCATCAATAAACCAGGAAATTCCCAGCACCTGCCCCCCTCCCCTCATCACCAGGGAGCAGGTTATTAATGCCCTCTCAAAGGAAAAAAATACAGCCTCACTTGGACCTGACAACATCCCTGGCTGTGTCCTACATGAACTCAGGCAAGAGCATCACTAGGCACCTTATTCAACAAAAGTCTGTGCACCAGCTTCGTCCCATCAGAATGGAGGGCAGCCGCTGTTATCCCTCTGCACAAAGGTGGAGCATCCACCGACCCAGGCAATTATAGGCCCATCAGGCCAACTAGCCTGATCTGCAAGGCCATGGAACGCATTATCATGGTCCTTATAAACAAGAACATTGGCAACCTCCAAACACTTGATGCCACACAGTTTGGTTTTGTCAAAGGAGATCATGCCTATTAAACTTGGTTGCCTTCTTTGAAACCGTCACCAAAGCCATGGATGAGGCCAAGACAGTGCACACCGCCTACCTTGACCTAGCCAAAGCATTCAACACTGTTCCCCACTCAAGCATAATAGACAAACTCTCCCAGTTAGGCATCAACCCATATGTTACCAGATGGGTAGCTAACTGGCTCACTGATAAAACCCACTCAGTCAAAATACGGGAAGCCACCTCTAGTAGTAGACCTATAACAAGTGGCATATCCCAAGAATCAGTCTTGGGGCCTCTACTGTTTGGGATATACTTTTCTGAGGTGCAAGCCAAAATCAGTGGTCTGTGGCTGACCAAGTTTGCAGATGCCTGCAAGATGGACACTGTTATAAATTCCCCTAGTGATGTAAGCATCCTCCAAGAGGGCCTTAACTATACTAATGACTAGTGCCAGAAGCTTGGCCTCAAACTGAATGCCAATGAATGCATCATTTTCCCCTTTGGGGAAAATGGTGCCCTCACTAATTATTACATTAATAACAACATACTAAGCATGCAATCAGTCGTGAGGGACTTGCGTACCCAGGTTGATAGCAACCTGACTTTTGACCACCATGTTGCCTCCATTGTCTGGAAGGATTTCTACATGGTCCACTTCATAAGTAAGGGTATTTCATCCAGGAACAAGGAGGTCATAATATCCCTGTACTCCTCCCTTATCAGACCCATTATCGAGTATAATGCCCCCTTTGGCATGTACCTTGCCAAGCACATGTAGCACTTGGAGATACCACAGAGGTTCCTGACCAGGAATATCCATGGTCTCAAACACCTATCCTATACAGATAGGCTAAAAGTCCTGTCCCTCTACTCAGTCTCATATGGACTTCTCAAAGGTGACCTGTGTCTGGCATACAAGGCCGTCTCAAACTCAGCCTTGATGGAGTTGCTGCACATCCAAAAGTCAAACTCCACTCACACAACCTTCACGCAAGGTCTCAACCTGGTCTGTAGCATTAATAGAACTTGTTGGTGGGATAGATTTGTGTCCCAACAGCTTCCCCCATCTGTGGAATAGACTTCCTTTTCATGTCAAGCAGAGTACCTCACTAACCCTCTTTAAGAAGAACCTGGACGACTCGATGGGAAACAGAAAATATACCCCTGGGATCCCACCTGTGTCCCTGCTGGACAAGGAAAACAGGTGCTGACTTTGTGGAAACATGGGTGAATTTTTTGGCTAGGTTTATAAGGGCCTCCAGGCCAATAGCCTAGTATCATCCTATGAACCTATGAACCTAAGAAACTAAGAGGACTAATTAAACCCAATGAGGATTATTACAAGGTCAGAATAGCTTCACAGGCTAAAGACTATTGCAAGGCCTATGTATGAAACTTTAAATCTAACAAGCAACATTGTACAAAACTCTTAGTAAATGGTACCACCTTCACTAAGTAGAATGACATAGCAAATCTGCTGACCGACAAATTCAGTGCAAATTTTACCACCCACCACTCTTGTGAAATCCGTAACAGCATTACCCCTCCCAACTATCAGCTGGGAGAAGATCATAGTGGTGCTCACTAAGGCTAAAAATCACAGCCTCAATGGAGCCAACAATATCCCAGGTTGCCTCTTAAATAGCCTGAAACATAACCTATCAGGACCACTTGAGCCACTTCTCATCTACAGCCTCAAAATAGGATACGTACCAAGTGAAAGAAGGACAGCAGTGGTTATCCCCCTTCACAATGGTGGACCATCAACTGACTCTGGAAACTACAGCTTCATTAGTCCATTAGTCTGACTAGTCTAATATGCAAAGCAATGGAACAAATTATCATGGAAATAATCAACAAAGACATTAGCACCTACAAACATTCCAGTTTGGTTTTGTCAAGGGAAGGTCATGCCTACTTAACCTGGTAGACTTTTTTGAAAATGTAACCAAGGCAATGGAGGAAGGAAAAATGGTGCATATTTCCTAAATGGAGCTAGCTAAGGCATTCAGCACAATACCCCCACTCAGGTATTGTGGACAGACTCACTAAGCTAGACATAAATCCCTACACAACACACTGGATTGCCAGGTGACTCAGACAGGACCCAAGAAGTCAGGCTTGGTGAATAACCACCACCAAGAGGCAGATCACTAGTGGAGTACTATAGGGCTCCATGCTGGGCCCACTCCTGTTTGGCATCTACCTCTCAGAGATTAAGACTATTATGAAGGGCCTCTGGCCCATCAAGTTCCCAAGTAACTGCAAATTGGGAACTATCACTGATTCCCCATGATGCAAAGAATCTTACAAGAGGGTCTAACACAGACCAATGACAGGTGCCAAAGTCACTGATTAAAACTCAGTGCAAATAAGTGCATCATAGTGTCTTTTGTGAAAACATCTACCCACAAATTACTCCAATAATAAGACAGTCCTAATAGTTGAGCCAGTAGTTAGAGATCTGTGTTAACATTTGCAGACAATAATCTGGCCTTTGACCAACACATAACCAAGGTAGTAAGAAAATTATTCTGTGTCACCCAACTTATAAGAAAGGGTATGGCATCCAGGTCCAAGGAAATTATAGTACCACTTTACTCATCCCTTATCAGACCCGTCTTAAGTACAGTGCTCCCTTTGGCATATACTGACTCGGCATATGCAACAGCTGGAACATCAAAATTCTGGGGTAGTAATAATAATATACAGATCACCTTAGAGAGGCCTGTCTCTATACCCAGTCTTCTACTGCTTGTTGAGAGGTGATCCGTGCTTAGCATATAAAGCATGCTTAGATCCAGCCCTGATGGTGCTTTTGCACATCTGCAAAACCAGCAGCACCGGAAATACTAGATCCAGAGATTTGAACTTTGCTTGTTGTATAAACAGAATTTCATGGCAATACATATATGTGACTCAAAGGATACCCTTGCTCTGGAACAGGCTCCTCATCCATGTGAAGCAATGTCCATACCTAGCCCTATTCAAATGTAATCTTGACCATTGGATTGGAAATTGCAAATTCATCCCCAGGCTGGTCTCTGTGTCTCTTGTAGACAGAGGTCAACAGTAAACATTCCCTAATTAACATTGTACAGATAATCATAAATTCATCCTCAGGCTGGCCCCTATGTCTCTTATAGATAGGTACTGACAGTAAACATTCCCTAACTAACACACCCAAACATAACTTTTTAGCAACCTCCTAACTAACATACCCCATCCTAACAAGCATACTCCATCCTAACAAACATATCCCCAATTAAAATGCACATGTTACAAGGGGACACAATTAGGTTGGGTTATGTGGCTAGGCTTGTAAATGCCCTGGTGGTCATTAGCCTAGTATATACCAATGAACCTGTAAGTGTTAACAGTGTTCAGACTCACAGAGGGCTTCCTAGTGGAACTAGTGATGCTTTAGGGCTCAGCTTTTAGTCCACTCCTGTTCATACTGATGATGAACTAAATCTGTAAGCAGGTCAAAGTAGACAGATGAACACAGCTGCTGTATGCAGATGATATGGCAGTGCATGCAGCCTCGGAACAGGAAATTCAGGAAATGATAGATGTATGCAGTGTGGAACTGAAAGCACATGGGATGAAACAGAGTACAATCAAGACAGTTGTCATGGTAGCAAATGGGGGAAATCAGAAGAAGCTGAAAACTGAGATAGAGGGGAACATAGTGGAATAAGTTCACATCAAGTATCTTGGTGATGTGCCTGAGGAGAAGGGAAGTGTAAATGAGAAAGTCAAAGCTAGAATAAAATATGCTGCATCCAGAAGGACACACAGAATATCACGGTAGTACATGGCAGCTTAATGTCAAAGAAGATGAAACTATGGTGTATAAAACAGTGGTGCAACCAGTACTGCTGTATTGTACAGAAACATGGGCTGTGAAGGAACAACACCTAAAGAAGCTTAAAGCAATGGAGACAAAGTACCTGAGGTGGGTAGTATGGTGTACAGCATAGGACAGATCAAGGAGAACAGATTATGGTGGTTTGGTCACATGTGCAGGAAAGTAAGACAAAAAAAATATTACAGCATATGAAGATGCCTAGACAAAAGCTGGACTGGTTGCATAAGAGAAGATATGCGTCAGCAGAGCATGACTGTCAAAGAATGTAGGATAATGACTCTGAATAAAAAGAGGTGGTGGCAGCTGACTTGATATCCCAACCACATGTAAAATGGGAAAAAAGGGGTTAAAATGATGATGATGATGATAATATAGAAGCAAAATGTTCATACCTAGGTATAGTATCTTGCACCTGATAGTGTTACAATGATTTATCATGAAAAGCTTTTCTTTAAGGATGTATGTGAAACTGTGATGGCTGTGACTTCAGTTGATTTAACAGTTCAGTTTGCAGGTTTCATTATCAAGTTACTGTGACTTTTTTAAGATGTTAATGAATTCATTGGTTGCTTAATAGTTTCTGTCTTCAGAAAACAAGCTCACAAATCAGTATAAAAATACCTTTTTTAATTCTTTGTTGTTGTGTCTTTCGGCTTTTCCTGGTTAGGGGTCGCCACAGTGGAACTCCGGTCCGGTAATGATTGGTAGTTGATTTTTACGTGCTGAGTTACCAGCCCTGCCACACAACCTTCAATGAAAGTACGCCCATTCATGCATGTCTCCACGCAGAAGACGCTCTAGCTGAGAATCAAACCGGACAGCGTCTTACTGTGAGGTGGCAACGCTACCACAACACCACCACCATGGGTATGATGCTTTAAACTGATTTTTCTGCTATGAAGCACTGTTTGGTTGGAATAAAGGCATCATGATAAGCTGTCCTGGTTATGCTACATGTTAGATGTCTTCATGCTGGGGATTAAATTACTATAATAAGAAGGCTGCTATGTGGTGCTAAACTGATGCTATGCAAGCCTCTTCAATTTTCTGTGCTACTTTTCTACTCAGTCTAATGCAGAAATTAAGAAAAATGTCTTCTGATGGGTATACTGCTACAAGATGTGTTGTTAATAGAAATGAAAAAGCAAAGGATGAACATAGCATATAACATCAGATGTTTTAAGATGCCAACATGTTGACGGCCAGCTCCCCTGCAGGTATTCTTCATGTTGTGCCCCCCCCAATTAATATGCAGAGGGCTAATTGACAGAGATGTCTGACTTTCTGGGGCATAGTCAGTTCATTGCTAATAGGATACTCATGTCTTTGTGCATTAATTTATTCCTACAAATGTCTTTCTCCTCATTTTTTTATAACTATGTCATGTTACTGGGCAGCATTTGTTACCATTCAAGTTCACTAAATGTCAATAGAGCAGCACCTATATTTTTGCTGTCTGACAGAGGCTGCCCACCTCATAGCATGTTTCTCATCTTCATCACTCATCATTCTGCCCACCTTGTCAACCTTGTAACAGGTATGCTTTCAAAACTTCGTTACCAGAACTTCAGATAATGTCTTGCTTCTCCTTCAGCAGGATTACTTAATTGTACCCATTTTATTTTAGTAATATCTCATATTCTCCCACACATATCTTGGCATTATTATCTTTGCTCACTAGAATGCATTTTCACAATGTTGTCAGGAAACTGTCAGTAATTATAATAGTTGTAGATGGAATAAGCAGTGCATTCTGGTTGGAAAAATGCTGTACTTCACAATTTATCTTATACTTGGTGATGCGTAAGCATGTAACTTGTGTATGTAAAGCAGCAGACACATGGAGAAAAAATAAAATATGCTTTTTTCTAAAATCTACGTAGACAATAGTTTATCATATCAATTATTTTCAATGACATAAAATTACTTAAGCATATGGAATCACTATGGGGTACTTCTATAAGCCATGCATAAAATTATAGAAATGGTGAGGAGCAAAGACTGACATTTTTCATGTGGAAGTAAGTCATGTCTTCCTTTTGCTGTATAGCTAAGATTTATCAGTGCCTAACTTTGTTAAATGTGCTCACTTTCATTCCATTAACAAACATAGACTTTGGTCATTGTTTGTCTCTGCCAGCGATGTGGCATGACGTGTCATGTTCCCTAGTCTGGCAGCTGCCTGCAAATATCATTGCCTAATATAGTTCTAGAACACTGGAAACTTGTTATACTAGTAGCACAACAGTCTGTCTGATACTATGGTGTTTTTTAGAACATTCATTTCCAAAGAGGCAGGGCTTGAGGCCTAGTATGTATTTGCTAGAATCCCACATTCATTTTAACATTAATTTACCAGAACTGTACATGATTCACAGGCACCACCTTGGCAGCAGCTGTACTGTGAATGACTCTGAAGTCATTTCTGTATGAGTAACACTGAAACAGTAACTAATGAAAACATGGTCTGAGTTATATAATAATCATGCCTTCCATGATGTCTAAACCAAGCCAACATCTACAAAGAGTTTCCAATATTCATTAAACTTCTGCTAGCCAGCATTGGTCGAGCTAATACACCCACTTCCAAACATATAAATGAAAAGAGAGTCTGTTCTTTATTACTTAAGTTGTCTACATGAAAGCTGGTCCACAGTGAAGTCAGGCAGTGTCAAACTGAAAAAGCTACTGCTTTAAAGTATACATCTATTTCTTTATTTAGATAAAAAACATCAGATAAAAGCAATTTCACTGTTATCTGCTGATAGTAAATGGAAATGCATTCCTAGTAGATAGATAGATAGATAGATAGATAGATAGATAGATAGACAGACAGATAGATAGATAGATAGATAGACAGATAGATAGATAGATAGATAGATAGATAGATAGATAGATAGATAGATAGATAGATAGATAGATAGACAGATAGATAGATGGATAGACAGATAGACAGACAGATAGATAGATAGATAGATAGATAGATAGATAGATAGATAGATAGATAGACAGACATATATAGATAGATAAATAGATAGATAGATAGATAGACAGACAGACAGACAGACAGATAGATAGATAGATAGATAGATAGATAGATAGATAGATAGATAGATTCTACTGTTTTGTGTTATTAGCAAGGAGTCACAGGGTATCAAAAGGCAAAAATATGACTGCCAAACACAATTTCTGTTTTATGTCCTTAAAGAGATGCTGCAATAGCTGTACATGAATGAGTTATGAATATCTTTACCCTAAAAAAATTCAGTGAAACAAGCTGGTCATTCTTATGTTTGCCTAGACTTTCTGAATCCTACCATGTTTGCTATATCAACAGAAGTTTGCTCAAATGAAGGTTTACCTGACTGATTACCTTATACCTGACTGTTCACCTGCATCATTGCCCAGCTCCAACACCTCTGTTCTTCTTACAAGGCCAGGAGGCTGTCTAAGGATAGCTTTGTTTGCAATTCACTGAGCACCATTCTGAATGTTGTTTTCTGATATAGCCAGTGCCATCTTATCAAGGAAAGGTGGTAGGCATGAGAACTAAGTGTCACATCTTACAGCTATACAGGGGTCTCTGTCACATACACACACACATATACACACCAGACCATATCAGTGATGAGCAGGGCAGCATCAGAGCTGGGATTTGCACTAAATGCAAAAATTCATAAACCAAGCTGACTGACTTCAGTTTTACTGACGTTTCTAAGTCAAAATAAATGCTAACAAGAAGCTACAATTTGTGTATAAACCATGAAATAAAACAGCTAGATGTAAATGGCTTAAATACATGGCATCCATGTAGTGCCTTCAGCTAGGACAAGCTCAAAATAATATCAGAATGACATCAATATTTAAGGAACATCTGTACAACCTAAACTGTACTTCAGTTATTTATTGATTTATTCACTGTGACAAAATCCAGTGCAGAAAAGAATAGATATGTGTTTTTTGAATCTTTTTGCATTTTTCGGTATTTACCTACTACTGTGGATGAGGGACTTTCAGTCCATATGATTTATTTGATTTAATCAAAGTATTTTATGCAGTGTCACACTCCAATATATTTAGCAGCCTGTCAAATTAAAGACAAAAAATCTTCTAATCATTAAATGGTTACAGACATGGTTATGCAGTAAAATTAATGTAAGGGTATCAGAGAAAACATCAAAAGGGTCTTGATCACAGGTGGCGTGTACTACAGAGGGGATGATGATCGCAGATGGCTTGTTTTTGATCATTATCTCAAGTACAAGTCATATTATTGTGTTTAGGTAGCAAAATATGCCAAAAGGTGTAAACTCAGGGGATCACCACATCATACCCAGAGTTGGAGTGTGACACTTCTTAATTGACCTTATTGAACTTTGTATCATTAATATATCACAATTTAATGTCAAAAGATGCATTATGTTACTATATGGAGAAAGCATCAGAGGGTGAGGTAGTGAATAAAGGATGCATACATGCATAAGAACAAGAAAGCAATCTACTAGCAAATACATTGCAAATTTTGTTTTATTACCCTTAAGTTTCACTTGCGTGTTCATTTCTTTGTTTCTGTGCTTTGTTCATTGTTTAAAACAGACTTACATATTGCTGTTAGTTCCCAATGATCGGTCTAACATTACCCAGAATGCACAAATGTGATTGTACTGTTCACATTGCCATGTGGTACTTAACTGTGTGATATTGCACAGCTGATTTATTGCATACTGCTGACAATGGGTTATGTCATTCCAGTCAAAAAAAGAAGAAAGAAAGAAACAAACAAATCTAAAAAGCAAGAGTACAAAAACATTTGGGTATCAGATCCATCAGATCCACACGTCCTGCAACCCCCATGCTACTATACTTTGCAGCATTCCTTCGCAGTACTAGGCCCAAAAGCATGGCATGTTCTCCCCAGCAACTTAAGATCCGTTATTTCCTTCACCACATTTCATCTCATATTGAAAAAATAAACAATTCTTACATCTCTCCCCTTTTTGACTTTCTCCTTAAGATATGATAAGATAAGATTACTTTATTGTCATTGTACAAGTACTATGAAATTTGTAGCAATCCTCCTAAGGTGCATTAACATCTAATGAACATTAATAAATAAGAGAATACAATATAATACCAAACAATACAATATAATGCAATGCAATGCAATAAACAACTAAGTTATTGTACTTGGGTATACTGCACATGAGAGTAATAAAGTCAAGTGCACAAGAATGTAAACATATACCTTACAGTGCAAATGGCTATTATCTGTATTCAGTGTGGGTATTTAGATTGTTCAGCTCTCATATGGCCCTGGGATAGAAACCATTCTTAAGTCTGTTTGTCTGAGGTGGAATGGACCTGAACAGTTTGCCAGAAGGCAGCATTTCAAACAGGTGATATCCAGGGTGAGAAGCGTCTTTCAAGATGTCGGTTGCCATGCTGAGACAACAAGAGCTGAAGAGTTCCTCCAAAGAGGCCGATGAGCAGACAGTGATTTTCTGGGCATAGTTAATGACCTTTTGAAGGTACTTCCTGTCTGCCACCGAGCTGCTGAATACTACAAGGAAATGCAATATGTCAGCACACTTTCAATAAAACAGAGGTAAAAAGACACCAGAAGCTTCTCCTGCAGGTTGTTTTTCCTGAGGATCCTCAGGAAATGGAGATTCTACTGTGCCTTCTTGACTTCCTCCATGGTGCTTATGGACCAAGAGAGATCTTCTGCCACATGTAGATCTAGAAACTTGAAGACTCCAACCCTTTCCACACAGTCTCCATTGATGTATATTGAGTTGTGATCTGCATTGTGCCTCTGGAAGTCTATTATGAGTACTTTTACTCTGGCAGAGTTCAAGGCAAGGTTGTTCTCAGTACACCATGCAGCCAGTCTTTGAACTTCATCTCTATATTCGGTCTCATCTCCTCCTGAAATAAGTCCAACCACTGTGGTGTTGTCTTCAAACATGATGATATTAGTGGAATGAAAGGGGATACAGTCATGGGTGTAAAGACTATACAGAAGGGGGCTCAGCACACAGCTTTGTGGGACACCAGTGTTTAGAATGGAGGAGAGGTATGGACCTAGTCTAACCATCTTGAGGATGGTTAGTCAAAAAGTCTTTAATCCAATGGTAGGTAGGTTCTGAAAGTCCTAGGCCAATAAGTTTAGCTACCAGTCTATCTGGGATAACTGTGTTAAAAGCTGAGCTATGTGAGGATGCTCTTTGTTGACTTTAGTTCAGCTTTTAACAGTGTTAAAAGCTGAACTAAAGTCAATCAAGAGCATCCTCACATAGCTCCCCTTCTGCAAAGGTGACAAAGTGCAGTATGTAAGGCAGTGGAGATGGCTTCCTCTGTAGACCTATTTGCTCTGTAAGCATACTGGTGTATGTCAGAGATAACTGGGAGATTGTCCTTGATGTGTCACAGAGCCAGTTGTTCAAAGCACTTCATGATGACTGGAGTAAGTGCCAACAGACTGTAGTCATTGAGACTACTGATAAAAGGTTTCTTTGGCACTGGAATGACTGTAGTTGACTTCAGACAAGATGGAATAGTAGACTTGGAAGAGACAGATTGCAGATCTTTGTGAAGACCCCAAAGAGCTGGTGCGCGCATTCTTTCAGCACCCATCCCATCTCTCCATCAGGGCCAGCAGCCTTTCTTGGATTAACCTCTTTGAGTACACATCTTACATCATGCTCTTGTACTGTGAAGGTGTGGTTGTAGGAGGCTGCTATAGATGACGTGAGACTGCTTTGACCTATCTGCTGGTGCCTAGGCATGACTGTCTCTGGTGTTTCCACCTCAAAATGGGCAAAGAAATTATTAAGTTTCTTTGCCATCGAGGCATCTCCATCAACATAGGTTCATAGGTTCATAGGTTCATACTAGGCTATCTGCCCAAGGGCATTTATAAGCCTAGCCCATAGTTATGTGGCTTTCGCCACCCCTCTAGTTTGAATAAAACTATGCCTATTATTTTGCTGTGCCTCTGTCAAGCAGTGACACTGAAGTAATCCCTGGGGAATATCTGCGATCTCCCATCCATTGGTCAAGATTCCTCTTGAACAAGGCCAGCGAGGTGCTCTGCCTCACATGTACCGGTATTTTGTTCCACAGCATAGGGAGTCTCTGGGTGATGAATCTGTCCCTCCAGCACGTTCTATTAATAACCGTGTCAAGGTTTAAGTCTCCCGCCCTTGTGGTTCTGAGGGATCTAGATTTTTTGAGGTGAAGCATATTCATCAAATCTGGGTTTGACATGGCCTTATATGTCAGGCACAGGTCACCTCTGAGCAAGCGGTATGAGACTGAACAGAGCTGGAGTTCTTTCAGTCGGGCAGCATAAGACATGTTTTTGAGACCCTTTATCCTTTTGGTGAGGAACTTTTGGGGCCTTTCAAGCTGCAGCAGGTGTCGGGTCAGATACATTCCGAACGGGGCATTGTACTCAATCATAGGTCTAATGAGTGATGAGTACAGGGAGACGATGACCTTCCTTGATCTAGATGTGAATCCCTTCATGATCAGGTGGGCAATATAGAAGGTTTTCCTAACTACTTTAGCAACATGAGTGTCAAACGAAAGGTTACTGTCAACCTGGGTCCCCAGATCCCTGATGTCTTCTTCTGTGCTCAGTGGGTTGCCACCTATATGGTAGCTAGGGGTAACCTTGTTTTTCCCGAAGGGTATGACTATGCATTTCTTGGCGTTTAACTTTAGGCCATGGCTCTGGCACCAGTTATCCGTTTCTGTGAGGCCCTTCTGAAGGATATCTGTGTCAGACGTGTTTTCGACTATGGCGCCCAGTTTGCAGTCATCTGCAAACTTTGTCAGCCATAACCCTCCTGTGTTTGCTTGTACTTCAGAAAAGTAGATGCTGAACAAGAGTGGACCCAGGACTGAGCCCTGTGGGACACCACTTGTGACAGGCTTTGAGTCTGACATGGCTCCAGCAACTCTGACCCTGTGGGTTCTGTCACTTAGCCAGTTTGCAACCCATCTTGTGATGTATGGGTTTACATTTAAGCTGATGAGTTTTTCGATGATACCTGAGTGGGGTATTGTGTCGAAGGCCTTTGCCAGGTCGAGGTAGGCTGTATGGACTGCCTTTCCCTCATCAATGGCCTTGGTGACTGTCTCGAAAAAGTCAACCAAGTTTAAAAGGCATGATCTGCCTTTGACAAAGCCAAACTGGGTTGGATCCAAAGTCTGCAAGTTCCCTATGTCTTTAATTATGAGTTCCATTATGATCCTCTCCATGGCTTTGCAGATAAGGCTTATCAAGCTAATGGAGTGGTAATTTCCAGGGTCGGTGGAGGCACTGCCCTTGTGAAGTGGGACCACAGTCGCCGTGCGCCAGTCCTTGGGTACGTATCCTGAGGTGAGGCTAAGATTAAACAGCTGTCCTAACTGTGGGTTTAATTCCTCGTTGAGTTCGTGGAGCACACAGCCGGGGACACCGTCCAGTCCCATGGATGCTGTGTTTTTTGCCTTTGTGAGAGCAGTTCTCACCTGGGCGTTGGAGATGTTTGGGGGGCTGCAATCCTTTGGTATAGATATCTCTCCTTTTGGGGGGGAGGGGGGGAGAAGTTTGCACTGAACCTGTCAGCCAGTATGTTGGCAATGTGTGTAGGTTCAGTAATCTTCACGTCATTTTGAACTAATTCTGAGCATATCTGGGTGTTTCCTCCTAGGTTTCTAACATAGCTAAAGAAGGCCTTGTGATTGTCTTTGGAGTCCTTGGCGATTTTTCTCTCAAAATTAGCCTTGGATGATTTTATGAGAGCTCTTAGTTTTTTACTTATAATGATCAAAAGTGTCTTACCTTTCAAGGATTTTGCTCTATCTTGTAGTAGCTTCCTCCTTTTGTTGTAGAGCTTGTTTATGGCTGGGATCCACCAGACTGGACGCTTGCCTTTGGTACAGAGAGTCTTAGTTTTGTTTGAGATTGCCTGATCCATGCAGTCCTGTAGGTGCTGGTAGAAGGCATTTGTAAGTGATTCAGCGGTTTGAGTAATGTTTACCACTGGCTCAGGGGCCTTAAAGGAGACCACACTAGTTTTTAGAAGTGTGAAGTCGGCTTTTGAGAAGTTTTTCACTGTGGTCTTTTTTTATTTCAGGTGGGGGTGGGATGAGGACCTCCAGCGAGATTAGTTTATGATCAGATCTCACCAGTGAGGGGTATACTTCCGGTGTTGAACATTTTGATCCCATGTTCATGATGATGAGATCAAGTATGTTTTCTCCTCTAGTGGGGATGGTGACTAGTTGTTCCATGGCATTTGAGTTTATGAACTCCAGGAATCTTTGGGCTAGAGTGTTTGGGCTTGAGTAGTGTTCCCAGTCTATATTAGGGTAGTTGAAGTCACCTAGTATGATGGTGTTTGGAGATACATTTTTCAGGAAGGCCATGTGAGGTTCCTGAGTTTGAGAGGGTGGCCTGTAACATGCTACAAATTGCAGAGCAGTCTTGCCTATGGTTAATTGCACCTGGATGGTCTCCGATGCATCGTGCGTTGCCACCAACCTTGAGGTGTGGGTGTTCTTTATGAATATGGACACCCCCCTCCTTTCTTGGTGTTGTCCGGATTTTGGGGCCGGAACGCATGATATGAGGTGAAACCTGATAGTGCTGGGGTGCTCTCAGGAGCCTTGAACCAGGTTTCTGTCACAGCACAGACATCGATGTTCTCCATATTGAGAAGGGCCTCGAAAAGTGCATCTTGAGATTGAGACTTCTGGCATTGAGCAGCATTACCCTTAGTTTTTCCCTTTTGTGTTCTAGGGTGGTAGGTTTAGAATTTGAGCCTTGCCTAAAAAGGCACTATGGGGTGGCAAGAGCCTTTGCCAATATCCGGAAGCCCAGGGTGACAGGTGCAAGCCGTCCCTCAAGCAGCGTGGCTTGTCCAGCATGTCATCCCAGGCAGACAGACATTGGATCCCCTTTGAATGACACCAGAATTTAAGCCAATTATTAAAGCTGATCATCTTACCACTGTATTGTGGCATCATTCTAGGTGAAGGTAGGATACTGCTCAAGGTCAGGGTCATACCTGCCTGGGCTGCATAATCAGAGAGGTCCTCAATGTCCCTTTTCATGTAGTCCAGGGAGGTACGTCTCAGGTCGTTGACACCAGCGTGGACAATGACTGAGTCGTACTTGTACCTGCTGATGAGAGACCTGAGTGCTTGCGTTATGTGGCGGATTTTAGCGCCCAACAGGCAGCTTACTGTGACCTTCTCCTTACTCAGTCTGGTGAGCGGGATGTCAGTGTGTCTGACTATGGAGTCACCAATGACGAGTGTGTCTGGCATTGTGTTTGGCCTTAAGGGCTGTGACTGTTTGACACTCAGACTGTGTGGTCTATGTGTTGCATGTGTTGGGTCCTGAGGTGGTAGTTGTTTGGGTGTCTGCTTTGGTGGCCTCTGCTGTTTTGGTAGATTTTTGATCAGAGCCTCCGAGTATGTCTTTGTGTGATTATGTGTATGATTTGAAGTTGTGATGGTACTATGTGTGACTGGGTATGTATTGTGTGTGGTTACCTTCTCCTCCTGTCTGGTCTTGCCAGTCCTATGTTGAGAGAGTTCAGCCTCCAGTTTGGCCGTATAGTTGCATCTCTCGCATGTATTTGTGGTTTGTGGGAGAAGGAGAGGATTGTCCGTGTACATGAGGCAATTGTAACATTGCCTCAATATTCCCAGGTTCACCAGGTGAGCAGGAGAGGACACTAGCAACTGATCCCTCGACATACTAGAAGTAATAGATAAAGAGACTTCAAAGGACTCCGGGGGATGTGGGTTTTAGGCTGGTGGGGTACTATCTATAATAAGAGTGCTTTATCAAGGTGCAAGTACTGTAGGAGTAAGTGCTAGGCTTTACAGATAGAGAATAGTCTACTTGGGAATCAAGTAGAGATGAACTTTTCAGTTATAGGATACGCTGGTTAGATCAGCAGTACAGCTCAAGGAGGGTAGTTTTAAGGGAAAATTTGAAGAGTGGAATTTAGATGGCCCGAATAGTTTAACCTTGTTTAACCGCCGCTGTTCTTGTGTGCAACAGTGGCAACTCCAAGCTAAATCTCGCTAAATCGCGCTAACGCTATACTTAAATCAGGTAAAGTCGCTTTTTTAGTTCTCTGAAGCCTGGATTACTCTGCTGGCCACCATGAGGATCTGTGCTGAGTAGGTACAAGCTGGAAAACGCACGTTTAGTGTGTTTTATATCAGGGGGCTGAAAAAAGCTAGGAACTGGCCCAAAACGATCAATAGACTACAAGTTACTGGCTGAGACCTCACAAAACTGGACCAACAGGCAGCTCAATGCTTCCCACTCCCACTGGTAAGCAAGGGAACTTCCTCTCTTCCAAATTAGGCAAAGAATCAGTAACAGAAACTACAAACAAAGTCCAGGGATCAGCAACTCTGAAACTGGACTACTCTAGCTCAGTAAGGCGGGAAAAACAAGAGATATTTTTTTTTTTTTTTTTTTTTCAGAAACAAGGAGAAACAGATACAGTAGACACTTATAAATGCTATAAATCGGCTATCACAGCCTACAGAAACAATTTGCAACAATTACAGATTTAAAAGTAACAAAATGAGATTTCAAGTGCAATAACAAGATATATGCAGAAAAACAATTACAATGTATCAGCAAAGCAGGCGAAATACAGTCGCTAGGTAATTAGAAGTGGAAAGCCACAAAAAATATACTTAAATCGGGTAAAGTCGCTTTTTTAGTTCTCTGAAGCCTGGATTACTCTGCTGGCCACCACAAGGATCTGTGCTGAGTAGGTACAAGCTGGAAAACGCGCGTTTAGCGTGTTTTATATCAGGGGGCTGAAAAAAGCTAGGAACTGGCCCAAAACGACCAATAGACTACAAGTTACTGGCTGAGACCTCACAAAACTGGACCAACAGGCAGCTCAATGCTTCCCACTCCCACTGTTAAGCAAGGGAACTTCCTCTCTTCCAAATTAGGCAAAGAATCAGTAACAGAAACTACAAACAAAGTCCAGGGATCAGCAACTCTGAAACTGGAGTACTCTAGCTCAGTAAGGCGGGAAAAACAAGAGATATTTATTTATTTATTTATTTATTTTTCAGAAACAAGGAGAAACAGATACAGTAGACACTTATAAATGCTATAAATCGGCTATCACAGCCTACAGAAACAATTTGCAACAATTACAGATTTAAAAGTAACAAAATGAGATTTCAAGTGCAATAACAAGATATATGCAGAAAAACAATTACAATGTATCAGCAAAGCAGGCGAAATACAGTCGCTAGGTAATTAGAAGTGGAAAGCCACAAAAAATATACTTAAATCAGGTAAAGTCGCTTTTTTAGTTCTCTGAAGCCTGGATTACTCTGCTGGCCACCACGAGGATCTGTGCTGAGTAGGTACAAGCTGGAAAACGCGCGTTTAACGTGTTTTATATCAGGGGGCTGAAAAAAGCTAGGAACTGGCCCAAAACGACCAATAGACTACAAGTTACTGGCTGAGACCTCACAAAACTGGACCAACAGGCAGCTCAATGCTTCCCACTCCCACTGGTAAGCAAGGGAACTTCCTCCCTTCCAAATTAGGCAAAGAATCAGTAACAGGAACTACAAACAAAGTCCAGGGATCAGCAACTCTGAAACTGGACTACTCTAGCTCAGTAAGGCGGGAAAAACAAGAGATATATATTTTTTTTTTTCAGAAACAAGGAGAAACAGATACAGTAGACACTTATAAATGCTATAAATCGGCTATCACAGCCTACAGAAACAATTTGCAACAATTACAGATTTAAAAGTAACAAAATGAGATTTCAAGTGCAATAACAAGATATATGCAGAAAAACAATTACAATGTATCAGCAAAGCAGGCGAAATACAGTCGCTAGGTAATTAGAAGTGGAAAGCCACAAAAAATATACTTAAATCAGGTAAAGTCGCTTTTTTAGCTCTCTGAAGCCTGGATTACTCTGCTGGCCACCACGAGGATCTGTGCTGAGTAGGTACAAGCTGGAAAACGCGCGTTTAGCGTGTTTTATATCAGGGGGCTGAAAAAAGCTAGGAACTGGCCCAAAACGACCAATAGACTACAAGTTACTGGCTGAGACCTCACAAAACTGGACCAACAGGCAGCTCAATGCTTCCCACTCCCACTGGTAAGCAAGGGAACTTCCTCTCTTCCAAATTAGGCAAAGAATCAGTAACAGGAACTACAAACAAAGTCCAGGGATCAGCAACTCTGAAACTGGACTACTCTAGCTCAGTAAGGCGGGAAAAACAAGAGATATTTTTTTTTTTTTTTTTTTTTTTTTTTCAGAAACAAGGAGAAACAGATACAGTAGACACTTATAAATGCTATAAATTGGCTATCACAGCCTACAGAAACAATTTGCAACAATTACAGATTTAAAAGTAACAAAATGAGATTTCAAGTGCAATAACAAGATATATGCAGAAAAACAATTACAATGTATCAGCAAAGCAGGCGATATACAGTCTCTAGGTAATTAGAAGTGGAAAGCCACAAAAAATATACTTAAATCGGGTAAAGTCGCTTTTTTAGTTCTCTGAAGCCTGGATTACTCTGCTGGCCACCACGAGGATCTGTGCTGAGTAGGTACAAGCTGGAAAACGCGCGTTTAGCGTGTTTTATATCAGGGGGCTGAAAAAAGCTAGGAACTGGCCCAAAACGACCAATAGACTACAAGTTACTGGCTGAGACCTCACAAAACTGGACCAACAGGCAGCTCAATGCTTCCCACTCCCACTGTTAAGCAAGGGAACTTCTTCTCTTCCAAATTAGGCAAAGAATCAGTAACAGAAACTACAAACAAAGTCCAGGGATCAGTAACTCTGAAACTGGACTACTCTAGCTCAGTAAGGCGGGAAAAACAAGAGATATTTTTTTTTTTTTTTTTTTTTTTCAGAAACAAGGAGAAACAGATACAGTAGACACTTATAAATGCTATAAATCGGCCATCACAGCCTACAGAAACAATTTGCAACAATTACAGATTTGAAAGTAACAAAATGAGATTTTAAGTGCAATAACAAGATATATGCAGAAAAACAATTACAATGTATCAGCAAAGCAGGCGAAATACAGTCGCTAGGTAATTAGAAGTGGAAAGCCACAAAAAATATACTTAAATCAGGTAAAGTCACTTTTTTAGTTCTCTGAAGCCTGGATTACTCTGCTGGCCACCACGAGGATCTGTGCTGAGTAGGTACAAGCTGGAAAATGCGCGTTTAGCGTGTTTTATATCAGGGGGCTGAAAAAAGCTAGGAACTGGCCCAAAACGACCAATAGACTACAAGTTACTGGCTGAGACCTCACAAAACTGGACCAACAGGCAGCTCAATGCTTCCCACTCCCACTGGTAAGCAAGGGAACTTCCTCTCTTCCAAATTAGGCAAAGAATCAGTAACAGAAACTACAAACAAAGTCCAGGGATCAGCAACTCTGAAACTGGACTACTCTAGCTCAGTAAGGCGGGAAAAACAAGAGATATTTTTTTTTTTTTTTTTTTTTTTTCAGAAACAAGGAGAAACAGATACAGTAGACACTTATAAATGCTATAAATCGGCTATCACAGCCTACAGAAACAATTTGCAACAATTACAGATTTAAAAGTAACAAAATGAGATTTCAAGTGCAATAACAAGATATATGCAGAAAAACAATTACAATGTATCAGCAAAGCAGGCGAAATACAGTCGCTAGGTAATTAGAAGTGGAAAGCCACAAAAAATATACTTAAATCAGGTAAAGTCGCTTTTTTAGCTCTCTGAAGCCTAGATTACTCTGCTGGCCACCACGAGGATCTGTGCTGAGTAGGTACAAGCTGGAAAACGCGCGTTTAGCGTGTTTTATATCAGGGGGCTGAAAAAAGCTAGGAACTGGCCCAAAACCACCAATAGACTACAAGCTACTGGCTGAGACCTCACAAAACTGGACCAACAGGCAGCTCAATGCTTCCCACTCCCACTGGTAAGCAAGGGAACTTCCTCTCTTCCAAATTAGGCAAAGAATCAGTAACAGGAACTACAAACAAAGTCCAGGGATCAGCAACTCTGAAACTGGACTACTCTAGCTCAGTAAGGCGGGAAAAACAAGAGATATTTTTTTTTTTTTCAGAAACAAGGAGAAACAGATACAGTAGACACTTATAAATGCTATAAATCGGCTATCACAGCCTACAGAAACAATTTGCAACAATTACAGATTTAAAAGTAACAAAATGAGATTTCAAGTGCAATAACAAGATATATGCAGAAAAACAATTACAATGTATCAGCAAAGCAGGCGAAATACAGTCGCTAGGTAATTAGAAGTGGAAAGCCACAAAAAATATACTTAAATCAGGTAAAGTCGCTTTTTTAGTTCTCTGAAGCCTGGATTACTCTGCTGGCCACCACGAGGATTTGTGCTGAGTAGGTACAAGCTGGAAAATGCGCGTTTAGCATGTTTTATATCAGGGGGCTGAAAAAAGCTAGGAACTGGCCCAAAACGACCAATAGACTACAAGTTACTGGCTGAGACCTCACAAAACTGGACCAACAGGCAGCTCAATGCTTCCCACTCCCACTGTTAAGCAAGGGAACTTCTTCTCTTCCAAATTAGGCAAAGAATCAGTAACAGAAACTACAAACAAAGTCCAGGGATCAGCAACTCTGAAACTGGACTACTCTAGCTCAGTAAGGCGGGAAAAACAAGAGATTTTTTTTTTTTTTTTTCAGAAACAAGGAGAAACAGATACAGTAGACAATTATAAATGCTATAAATCGGCTATCACAGCCTACAGAAACAATTTGCAACAATTACAGATTTAAAAGTAACAAAATGAGATTTCAAGTGCAATAACAAGATATATGCAGAAAAACAATTACAATGTATCAGCAAAGCAGGCGAAATACAGTCGCTAGGTAATTAGAAGTGGAAAGCCACAAAAAATATACTTAAATCAGGTAAAGTCACTTTTTTAGTTCTCTGAAGCCTGGATTACTCTGCTGGCCACCACGAGTATCTGTGCTGAGTAGGTACAAGCTGGAAAACGCGCGCTTAGCGTGTTTTATATCAGGGGGCTGAAAAAAGCTAGGAACTGGCCCAAAACGACCAATAGACTACAAGTTACTGGCTGAGACCTCACAAAACTGGACCAACAGGCAGCTCAATGCTTCCCACTCCCACTGTTAAGCAAGGGAACTTCCTCTCTTCCAAATTAGGCAAAGAATCAGTAACAGAAACTACAAACAAAGTCCAGGGATCAGCAACTCTGAAACTGGACTACTCTAGCTCAGTAAGGCGGGAAAAACAAGAGATATTTTTTTTTTTCAGAAACAAGGAGAAACAGATACAGTAGACACTTATAAATGCAATAAATCGGCTATCACAGCCTACAGAAACAATTTGCAACAATTACAGATTTAAAAGTAACAAAATGAGATTTCAAGTGCAATAACAAGATATATGCAGAAAAACAATTACAATGTATCAGCAAAGCAGGCGAAATACAGTCGCTAGGTAATTAGAAGTGGAAAGCCACAAAAAATATACATAAATCAGGTAAAGTCGTTTCTGAACCGGTTTATTGCGGAACAAACTTTTTTAAAAGGGAAAC